>NW_016826966.1:448865-463498 GCF_001698545.2 Rhinopithecus bieti | reverse complement strand
CCCCCCCCCCCCCCCCCACAAAAAGAGACTAGAAGAAAATACCAAAATATTAACAGCTGTTGTCTGGAAGTACTGCATTTATAAACCAAATGTTCATACATTTTACAAGTATATATTCTTAATCACAAATAATGAGTCAACATTTAAAGACTACTGCAAAGTATAATGATTCTTTTTAAAGATACAAAGTGATATTCCAAAACCTCCTTCAACTCATTAAGGTGGTGGAGCTCTGATTCACACATAAAATGATGGCTTTGACATTTTATACCCCCATTGGTGAAATGAATAATACAGTGTCTTCCACCACTAGAACCAGCTTCTAAGCTATCATCTTAGAGTCATGCATTGAAACCCACCTCCCCATTGTTTCTTGTAGGTCATCAAATTCATAGTCACCCACTCTGGTGCAGTAATACTTCATTATCCTGTGCTTGGATTACAATACATTTCTCTTAATGTTAATTCCTTGCCTTCCATTCTCCAACTCATCCTACTTTCCATTTTCAGATTAATCATCCTAAAATTCCAATTTCATGAAGTCATTTGTCTGCTGAAATCCTCCACTGATTCTCCATTTTCTCTTGTCCTATCTTAAACTCTCTCCTTAAGCCTTTCTAAGGGAGCTGAATATCTGTCGCTTCTAATCAGATCACTCCAGCCCCTTAGATGTGCTCATTGCCATCTCTGTGCTGTTTTCACCCTATTTCATTTATTACCCTGTTCATTAACTCCAGTATGCACCAATCTATTCTTATATTTATCCCCTATAATACACATACTTATGTAAAGTTGTATGAATGACTACTTAATAGTAAGTTTCTCAATTCCCCTCCAAGTGGCTCTTGTGAATAAAAGTCTTTGCTCCCCAAAAAAACAAAACGTTATGGGAGATCAGGAACCATATTTTCCCACTAACTGCTGCACACAGCACACCACACAGAAAATAGTTCACGAACAGTGTGCACAAAGGAGGCAGCTGGTAAAGGGTAAGAAATTCTCATTCTGTAGCTTTGGAGCTACATTTCTCAACTAGCACTTCCCCAGCCAGGTTGTGGACTGTGCTTATTCCACAAATTATTTGATTTGTTGATAAGATTTTATCTCATTGATACTTGCTTCTTTGTCTGAATACCTTTACTACCTCAAAAAGGAAGTATGAAAGCACTTTGAACACATAAGGTTTTCTATATATTTAAGAGTTATTATTATAATCATTATTGCTCTTGAGAGCAGTTTAATCATCATATGATAGAGAAAAAAACAGATATGCTGTCAGAGGACCTGGGCTATTACTGATTCCACCTGGTTGGGAGGTCATGAACTGTTTCATTTAATCGCTATGAATTGCCACTTCTTAATCTATAAAATCAAAATAATAACTCCATCTTTCATACATCATTTTATTTATTCACCTACAAAAAAATCCTATATACTCATGTTTTGGCCAGCACCTCAATGACAGTTAGGACCAAATGATTAAAACAAAATAAACACAGACAGAGAACAGAGTTCTAGTCACAAAGAGTTCACAGAGAGTGAAAGCAATATAGATGTAAGCAAAAACATACAATATACTATGATAATTGCTGTATTTGAAGAATTAACTGAGTCCTATGCACTTTAGCCATATGGGTAGATGTCAAGAAAGATAACACTTGAGCTGTGTCTAAAGAATGTTTGGAGTATTCCAGGTAGGGGGAACAAAGCGTATTTATTTGAGGGTGAGGCCAAAGTGCGGCCCAGCAATCTTTCCATATTGCCACATTCAGAAGCTTTTCTCATTTCTTCATAGAGGCGGACTTTTATTCACCCCACATGCCTGACTCCACTACCTCCATATTTTTATCCTGACAAGTTAACCTTGACTCCTAATACCTACAAAACTTCGAAGTCATCACATGAGTACTTCCTTAGCTTCCTTTTTCCAGACTTCATGATAAATCTTTATCTGCTGCCATTTTCCCCTAGCGTGGACACTTCAAAACTGTTCCCCACTTGTGTCCTTGATTCCTTTCCCACTTCCCACCCTTACATCCTTCCCAGAGATGTGACTTCATCCTATATCTCATCTCTCCTCTCTTCAGTAATACCTTCATTAACGACTCCTAGCCATCAGTATGTAAACATGCTTGTCTCTTCTATTAACAACCCACCCCCGACCACTCACACACACAGTTTTCCTCTTCCCCACATCCTCTTACAGATACAGTCCATCTCCTTCCCTGAACAATCTACAGAATTGTCTTTTTTTTTTTTTTTTTTTTTAACTCCCACTCATCCCTCAAACCACTCCGGTCTGATTTCTGCCTTCACAGCCCTATTGAAACTGGCCTTGTCCAGTTCACCAAAAAACCTCCTTGTTGTTACATATCTTCAATTTTCATAATACTACACACTTCCTTTGCTCTCCTTTCCCCTTGATAGCATTCTTTAAAGTACTATTTATGTCCACTTCTCTTCTCAGGTTATACCCTCTCCATGCATTGTTTTAATGATCATTTACTTGCTAACTCCCAAATCTCAGCCTCATTTCCTTTCTAAAGTTCAGACCCACTGTATTATTCTTGTCCTGCTCAGGACTCTGACCTTTATTGAGCTCATGAGAATCATTTAAAAGTTTCTTTAAGCAGGAGACTGATTGAATCATGCTTGCATTTTAGAACTATTACTCATAAAGATGTAGAAAATACATTAAAGGAATAAGAAACTGGAGTCAAAGAGACTAAGAAATCTATAAGGCAAGCAAGAGAATGTGGTAGAGAATGGAATTCTTACCTTGAACGGAGGACTAGAGTCACTTGGCCTTGCAGAAAAGTCAAAGGAGATGATGAGATCAACCCCTCTCTGAGGTCTCAGTATCAAGGGATACGGCAGGTTAAATGTGAGCCCACTGTCCACTACATGAATCTTTTTACTTTTGACATCCAGAGGTTCATATATTCGCTCAAATTCATCAGGATCTTAAAACATAAAAGAAAACAAGAATGAATTAAATGATCATTCATCAGTATTTATCATCTAAAAATGTTGGTTTCAAATTTGAAAGAATTTCATATGATTAGGCCCTCAGGCTTTGGAGACAAATAGAGCTGGGCATGCTAAATACAACTTTAGCAATTGTAATTATTACCCTTAAGTCTTAGTTTCTTCATTTGTAACATCAGGGTTATCAAATAAGGTTGCTGCAAAGATTTATGGGGACAATGCATGGAAAGCACTTAGTTCACGTCCTGGTATTAACTCTAAGCTATGATCACTTTAATAGTATTATCTTACATTACGTAGGTCTTTACAGGTCTCTCAACATTTCCTCATGCATAGTCTTGTTTAATTCTTATAACAGACAGGTGAGGCAGAGGACATCTGTAAATGGAGGGTGAAGCCAATGAAGAGTCACCTCGAAGGTGGCATAGCTGGGAGATGGCAGACTCTGCATCGTTCCCAGGCTGCCTCTCTTGGGGGTGAGTGTGCATTCCACCACAAGGTGGGAGTCCAAGGAAATCATCCAGCCAACACACCCAGCAAATATTTGTTGTCTACTACCATTCAGATATGATTCCAGATGCTGAACAAGATAGATACATGCTCTGCTCTGATAGAGCTTATATTGTGAGTACACAGCCAATAAGTAAATAAATGTATTAAGAGGGCAGTTCATAAAGTGATAAATGCAATGAAGAAAATGAGCAAGGACACTATAATAAGGAGTAACTTCAGGTAGGTGGTTAATGGAGACGCCTCTGAGAAGAAAACCTTACACTGAAATAAGAATAATGATATGGAACAGACCATCTAAAGATTGGGAGGGTGGGATCCAGAAGTTACCAGGGAGAGGGAGGAGCTAAAGCAAGGGTCTCAAGGCAGAATCAGGCTGGGTATGTTTGAGGACAGCAAGGAGCCTGCAGTCTGAGGACAGTATGGGAGGAGAACAGATGAGATGGCAAGGATTCTGAAGAAAAAGAGGACCTACAGATCATTATTGTGAAAAAATAATACTGATAACACACTACACTTCACATTTATGTGTGGTGCTCCTAATTCACTTGCCAGGAAAATAAAACATGACCAGAATTGAACTGGTTTGAATCGAACTAGATAAAATGCCATGCAGCTGTTGTGCTCTGTTCCCTTGTCCACACTCTTGTTTCCTCCTGCTATTAGGAAGCAGGCTGGCAAAGCCCAAGAGGGAGGCCTATGATAGTAGAATAAAGTGAAGATGGTCACACCAGATATGAATAAGGATCTCTGACTTAATACCTATGTACATACATACATGCTCAGCACACAGTAGGAACCTAGTGTATGTTAGTTTCCCTCCATATGTTTCTAATAAGAATAATACTATAATTCTCCTATAGTCAGTTTTACTTATTACATTTTAAGAGCATAAAATGAAAAAGGAAAGTAAATCTTTAAATTCTTCCTGGCCAATTAAATCCATAATCCTCATGATAAATAAAGGTTGAAGTAAAACACCAATGAGGCAGTCACAATTTTATTCAATGTAAAGTGAAAAAATAAGACTTTGGTATAGTTACTAATATTTTAAAGAAACATTAATATCTTTCTAACATTCTACAGTTAACAAAGTCATCTGTTTCCTCACATCTATTAAAAATTCCCATTTCTAAAATACTGAATAACAGATAAATGTTACAAACACTTACTAGTGATGCTTATAAATAAAGAAGAATAAATTTTATGTCTGAGGCAATTCATACTGCCCAGAATAGGCAAGCAAAGAGGAAAGATGTGAATAACTGTCTTGAATAAAACCAAATATGCTAAAATAAAGCTATTTTAAAGACAAGGATAAGGTAATATGGCTAAGTAATAAAGGCTGGCTGTGTCCAAGGCTAACTTATAGGGCAATAAGGAGAGAGAAGAGAAATAGTTCTTTAAATAATTATCTGTAGATCAATTCTGTTTTCTTAATAAGTATTTATAAACAGTAGTGAGAATGCACTTTGCCACCAGCCAAGATACTAGACTATCACAGAACCTGGAATATAAAGACATAAGAAATATATAAAGAGACTGTCGAGCCCAATTTTAATATTTATTCCTCTGAAGATTTTAGTTTAACAATTATATATGTGAACATCCTAATGGTAAAATTAGTGAGCCTTTGGCTTAAATTTATTTTAAATATTTTACTAAAAGTTATAATTCATTAGTTGGTTACTGATATTTCTCTTAATGGTGACTCCATTTATTTTGAGTCGATTATGTATCAGAAATTTCATACATAAGATTTATTATTCTTACATGACTCTTACAAAAGAGACAGCCATTTTAAAGATAAGGAAACAATCTTACAAAGCAGGCAGCCATTTTAAAGATAAGGAAACTGAGGCTCACAGAGGTAAAATAAATTGTCTATTTTCAAACAGATTTCAAACAGATTCAGAAGATTCCAAGCCAGGTTCAAAAGGTCTAAGCCCTAAGCACGGTGTCCCACTATTAATTCAGAAAGTGGCATGACTAACTAAGAGTATTCTACCAAAAACTGATAGTATCCTTTTATCCTTTCTTAAATCCAAGAGTGAGGGCATTTGAGAGAAAAATCATGTTCCCACTTTCAAGATAAATTATTTTATTTTACAACAATTTTATTTTGTAGACAAATAATAATTGTGTATATTTACGGGGTACAATGTGATGTTTCGTTACATGCATACATTGTAGGTCAAATCAAGCTAACTAGCAACATATTAATAACGTCAAATATTTATCTCTTCTTTGTGGTAAGAACATCTAAATCCTGTCTTTTAACTATTTTGAAATATACATTATTACTAACTGCAGGCACCATGCTGTGCAATAGACACCCAGAACTTATTCCTCCTCTCTCACTGACACTTTGTACCCTTTGAGCAAGGTTGCCTCTTTCTCCATCTACTGCCTCCTCCCCAAATCCCCCCCCCCAGCTTCTGGTAATCCTCATCCTATTTTCTACTTCTGAGTTCAACTCTTTTAGATTACACATAACAGTGAGATCATGTAGTGTCTGTCTCATTTCACTTAGTATAATATCCACTAAGTTCATCCATGTCACAAAAAACAAAAAACAAAAAAAAAAAAAAACAAGCCAAACCAGAAAGTAGTATTTCCTAACTGTGTTGCGAAAAGCATAGTTATGCAAGATATAAACTGATGTCTCATATACAAAATAAGAGTGCCATGATTAAATAAGGTCATGTGTTGAGAAAGACAAAATTCAACAACTTAAAGTACTAGCCAATTACATTGCGCATTCCCTATTCTCCTTCCTATGGCTCCCACTGACAGCACTTTATATGAAAATGCCTACCAATCCTCCAAATAACTCTATAACATGGGTACCATTGTTATTTTTATTTTGTAAGTAAATTGAGGCTTATGCTAAGTGACTGCCTAAGATGGCCTGCTAGTAAAGGATCCAACTGAGATTCAAATGCAAGCCAGTCTCCTTTTAAAGTACTATCCTCAAGCAGCTTTAAGTAGGACTTAAACTCATTAGGGTATCTCATTGTATCTGAAGAGGGAGATCGAGTTGTAAATTTTCCCAAATTTATTTGAACTGGAACCCAATTTATTGTATAACATCTACTAAAATGTCATAGAGCATTGGATAAATGCCACTACGGAAGAATATCCTCCCATAATTTAAAACATACAAGGTTTCTAAACTTGTGAATTAATGGGGTTATCCGATGGTTGTGGAAACATAACTCTGTTTTAGAATTATGTAACATTTCCTTAAAGCAGGTCAGCTTTGGATATTTGTAGTGGCCATTTTATAAATACATCACACAGATTCAGTGTACAAATATTTGGATGTCTGTGTTTTGAACGCTAGCCTAAATTAACTCATGTCTTTATTTCTTATTTCCAGATGGTGTATGTCACAGTAAGTAGGATAAACACAAAAGTAAACAGGAAAGGAGTCATATAACTAATAACAAGTTCTCCAAAATTTGTTTCTACAGGTACACAACTATTTTGCAGTAAACACATGAGGGAAATTTTATCATACTATGATTTCTTCTGTTTTCAAAATACAGTCGGCAAGGTGAAGTAGTAGGCAGAAAAATAGTGCACTTTTACTGATTTTAGGTTGAGAAATTGCTTTAATTCCAAAACATCCAAATTTTAATTTATATAAACAAAATCATCATAGGGTAAACAAATGTAACATTTTATGTAATAATCTAGATTAGATAGAAATCTTTTTTTTTTTTTTTTTGTTTTTTTTTTTGCATGGGGTTGCAAAAGTAAAAAGAATGTGTTAATTTAATGTCTTAAATAAATTGTGGATAAAAATTCAGTTGGCATTCTTTAAAACAGGAATTTTAAGAGAAGACCCTTATGAACCAAAATGATCACAATTGTGATAATGTTTTAACTTTTCATTCCAAACATACGATTATTTCTAAAAATTGGAAACAACAGAGGAGGTAAAACCAGATCTATCTTTGTTAAGACTTTTTCTGAAAAAGCACTACTCAATCAGTAAATCAGTCTAAAATGAAATTATTTTAGCAATATCTGCCTGTAAATCATAAAGTTGAATGAATCTGTGAACTGACTGAACTGACACATTTTTTTTACTGAAATTAATGCCCCATATACATTTTTTCAATTGAATACATAAAAATGAATAAAATGTAATTTAAATGAAATACACACTATGAAAAAAAATTTAAAGTTCTTTCCAAACATCATTAATTTAAAATAATTTTAGCTTCAAACATTTTCAGGTATCTCAAAAAAACTGGTTTATATAATGCCATATTTGGGGATGATTGATAGATTATATTTCCTTATGTTGTTTCATGAAAACTGTCTATAACTCCTCTTTCAAAAGGCATGAAATGAACAAAGGAGTAGACATGGTGGTGTACAACTATTATTCTCCAAATGCAAACACCGACAATAAACTCATATTCTTGTTTGCTTGTTTGTTTTTTGTTTTTGAGATGGAGTCTGGCTCTGTCGCCCAGGCTGGAGTGCAGAACCAAGCACATTGCAAGTACTCAGTAAGCCTAAGTGAGTGAAAGAGTGAACAAAAGACAGAAGGGAGATGAAAATGCAAAATAATTTAAAAGGAAGAGGCATACGTCCTAAAGTTGCCAAATTTAGCTAACAAAATACAGGATGCCTGGTTTAATTTGAATTTCAGATCATCAACAAATAATTATTTAGTGTACGTCCTAAATGCTGCAAGAATTATATATAAATTATTCATATACATATTTAACATTAAAATCTAACTGGTATTCTGTATTTTATCTGGTAACCCCAACACCACCAAATCTACATAAAATATTGCAAAACTACCAGGAAGTTGTTAAAATGTGGAGTGTAGACCACATGCTGTGAAAACTACATAAGGAGCTGGTGCAATCCAAATAGTAACGTAAAACAAATAGAATAAAGTATACACAAAGAAAACTTCCATTTTTACATAAGCAAGCGGATGACTAAGAAAACCAAGGGCTAAGGGGAATGGCGTGTGTTCAAGGGAAAGGCTTGGAAGCAATGTTAAAAAACCTGTGTCCCAATCTCAGCTCTGTTGAGAAATTTTAGGCAAAAATGACAGAATTATCTTCTTTGATCTTCCCTTTCTATAGAGTAAAATAACTGAAGATTCTCTATATATCAACATGCTCTATGAATTTGTAGTATTTTTAAGCTCATCATCATTCATCCATAAAGCACGTTTCTAGAAGAGACACATTTAATTGGTATTGCGATGACAATAAACATAGTTATGTGACTAAACAAGAAAATAATGTCAGTGAATGTATGGTTAAGTGTATTTTATTTGGGATGAATTTAAAATAGATATTGACTTTATAACAATTAGAATTTCATTATAGTTAATATAATAGTTAATATATAACATAGTGAATCCTGTTGGGATTACTGGCATATAATCAGACATACCTCATATCCTAGAGTTTGATGCCATAAACGTAACACAAAATATAATGAGTTTGCATTAATCTTGTTTAAACAACAGAGGTCATTTTTGCTTCTGCAATTCCTTTTAAGGGGTCAAGCAACAAATAGAAACAATACCAAAACAACAACAAAATCCAAAGCTATATCCTAAAAATCACAAGTATGTTCTAGGTATGATGCTTAAACAAAAGGCAGTAGAAAATGTTTTTGGAAATATCCCATTTAAGTTTTTACTGCATCTAATCAAAATGTCCTTGGCCATAAATGATTGAGGAATGACATTTGGACATTAAGGAAAAGATGATGGTGTGGTGAAATATAAAAATTTAAGATGACAGAATTATCACCAAAAGATTATTGTGTATTGATTGGTCACCAAAGCAAATTTAACTTTAAATCTATAACAGGCATGGAACTGAAGACCAAAGGGAATTATTCTTGAGGATCTGGCTAAGTGACAAACCTGAAAGTGACAAGGTTCTTGCTGGGCAGCTTTAAGAAAGTTACCTAACCTTTCTGAGAACTGGAGAGACAGTTCCAATAGCCTAGTGAACACTACAGGCTGGCTTACTCAAACCCTGTGTTGCACTAGGGAGTCAGGCTAAGGCAACCCTGTGTTTGCCAGATTCCCTTGCAGCTCCAGTTCTACTGAGACCTGGCCTCTACCAAAGATGAACACTCACATAAAATCTGAAAAAGAAAATTAGAGAGAAGCTACATTTCCGCTATTTCTCCTGCCAAGCACAGTTGCCAAGACATTTGTGGGGATGATTCTGAAGTGGTTTTTGAATCATTCCCGAAAGCTCAGCCTAAAGCTTGCTCCCAGAAGGTTTGGAACAATTTTATAAGCACCCAATTCCCTTCCTTAAATCCCTTTCAGAAAATAAGAAATAGTTTCCAAATTTCCGCAACTGAACTGTGACCAGTACAGAGAAGATCTAAAGTCTCCCTCAATACATTTTTTTTAATTTTCTATTTTTTGAGACAGAGCTTTACTTTGTTGCCTAGGTTGGAGTGCAGTGGCACAATCTTGGCTCATTGCAATGTCTGCCTCCCAGGTTCAAGCAATTCTCGTGTTTCAGCCTCCTGAGTAGCTGGGATTACAGGGGTGCACCACCATGCACAGCTGCCTTTTATTTTATTTTGTTTTTGTATTTTTTTAGTAGAGACGGGGTTTCACCATGTTGCCCAGGCTGGTCTCGAACTCCTGAGCTCGGGTAATCTGCCTGTTTCGGCCTCCCAAAGTGCTAGGATTACAGGAGTGAGCCACTGCTCCCCAGCCATCCTCCTCAATATTTTAATGAAAATTTTCTATACTGACATGCCTAGGCCATTTCCTATCCAATATAAATTTTTCTTAAAAAAAAAATCCAGGCCAGGTACAGTGACTCACACCTGTAGTCCCAGCACTTTGGGAGGCCAAAGTAGGAGGATCACTTGAGCCCAGGAGTTTGAGACCAGCTTGGGCAACAAGGCAAAAACCTGTCTCTACAAAAACTACAAAAGTTAGCTGGGCATGGTGGTGTGCACCTGTAGTCCCAGCTACTCAGGAAGCTGAGGCAGGAGGATTGCTTCAGGCCGGAATTTAAGGATGCAGTGAGCCATGGTTGTGCCACTGTACTACAGCCTGGGCAACTGGGTGAGACCCTGTCTCAAAAATACAAACAAACAAACAAACAAACAACAAAAAATAACCCAAGTCATTTGAAGCCCTTCACACATTAAATGCAGGTTGTAATAACTGAGAATACATGAGTAAATGTTGACAATAATTAAAATGCTTCTCTCCAGAGAAGGAATAAAGATCTCCTGCCTTAGCTCCTACTGATTATATTTTGTGCACTTACCTGCTACAGCTGCATCCAGTTCATCATCATCAAAGGAGTCCTGTGTGGCAAAGTCACTCAAAGGAGACAGTGGATAAGATGTATTGAGATTCAAGCCCAGCATGAAGTTGTGTACCTTCCCAGCACGGCCTTCTCTGGTATTGAATAAAGCTGAATCACTCACCAAGGCCATTATCATACGATGAATCCAACTTGCTTGATTATCACTTTGATAGTCCCTTCCAGCATCTTCATTTTCAGTGCCTAGAGAAAAAGAAAAGGTCACTATACAGACTCCAAAATGCATGTTTAAAAAGGGATCTTTGGGCCAGGCAAGGTGGCTCACGCCTGTAATCCCAGCACTTTCGGAGTCCAAGGCAGGCGGATCATGAGGTCAAGAGATAGAGACCATCCTGGCCAACAAGGTGAAATCCCATCTCTACTAAAAATACAAAAAAAAAAAAAAAAAAAAATTAGCTGGGCATGGTGGCATGCACCTGTAGTCCCAGCTACTCAGGAGGCTGAGGCAGGAGAACCGCTTGAACCCGGAGGAGTTCAAGTGAGCCAATCACTTGAGGAGGAGGTTGCAGTGAGCTGATATCGCAGCACTGCACTCCAGCCTGGCAACAGAGCAAGACTCAGTCTGACCAAAAAAATAAAAAATAAAAAAAAGGGATCTTCTTTGGATAATTAAATGTTAACAATGAAGCTCTATGTTTGGTTTAACATGTTTATTTGCCTAGATTAATATTGCAGTTAATCATTTTTGTTCTTAAGTTGTTCTTAGTCCACCTTTTACCTATAGTGCATGTAAAGGGTGTATTCTTGCCAGTGCCACTTGGTCTATGCTCAGATTTCTGGGTAAATTTCTTCCATTTTCCCACTTTCCTTCTTTCCTGAATTGTTTTCTTCCACGCACTTGCATGCACACATATAATTTACACACAGAAAATCCACAGTGGTTAATTCTATCCTCTACATTTCTTTGTTTTTTTTTTTTGTTGTTGTTGTTGTTGTTGTTGTTTTTTTTGAGACGGAGTCTCGCTCTGTCACCCAAGCTGGAATGCACTGGCCAGATCTCAGCTCACTGCAAGCTCCGCCTCCCGGGTTCACGCCATTCTCCTGCCTCGGCCTCCCGAGTATCTGGGACTACAGGCGCCCGCCACCTCGCCCGGCTAGTTTTTTGTATTTTTTAGTAGAGACGGGGTTTCACCGTGTTAGCCAGGATGGTCTTGATCTCCTGACCTTGTGATCCGCCCGCCTCGGCCTCCCAAAGTGCTGGGATTACAGGCTTGAGCCACCGCGCCCGGCCTATCCTCTATATTTCTTAAGTTACCTTAAGAAATTTTATCCTGTTTAACAAACATTCAGGATTTCTGTAAAATGAGGAGTGAGAGCTAAAGGATTCAACATATATTTGCTACTAAATAAACACCCTTATGACCTATTGATTTTATGACCTGTCATTTCATCCTTGCTTATAAAGTTTGGGGATTTAAAAGCCTTTAATTTAAACAAATGCCTAAACATTTTAAAATTCAGCAATCACCCCAAAGAAGCAGTTTTAAATGGCTTTTCCTTAAAACCTATGCATACATCATTTCTCCTGGGAAACTATATTGTATGGTCATTTATAGCATTGGCTCCAGAATCAGACTCCTTGGGTACCAACCCTCTCTCCACTATTTGCTAATTACTTTCCCCTTCTCTTCCTTCATTTCCTCATTGATAAACCTCCTAAAGTTGTGAGAATTAACTGTGTTTGTGCATCTATGTAATGTTCTTAGAAAAGTGCCCGGCTCATATTAAATTCTTAATAAATACTAGCTAGTAGCAGAAACAGTTGTAGCAGCAGCAGCAGAAGCATCATCATCATCATCAGTCTTATTTATTCATAATCAAAATCAAAGAACAATTTATGGTAGTGTATAACTTCACCTGCCTAAATCCCATTTTTTCTGATTTCTGGGAACCCTGTATGTAAATATTCACACATTTATAAAACTGTGTATGTATATGTATGTGACTCTGTGTGTGTGTGTGTGTGTGTGTGTTGAGACAAAGAGAAAAAAGACATTCTATAGTCAGCTTCATAATTTTCAATAAATGTAAACTAAACATACACAAAACCATCATAAATATATATTTTTTATTATACTTTAAGTTCTAGGGTACATGTGCACAACATGCAGGTTTGATACATAGGTATACATGCGTTATGTTGGTTTGCTGCACCCATCAACTCGTCATTTCCTTTAGGTATTTCTCCTAATGCTATCCCTCCACCAGCCCCTCACCCTGCCGATAGGCCCCGGTGTGTGCTGTTCCCCACCCTGTGTCCAAGTGTTCTATTGTTCAATTCCCACCTATGAGTGAGAACATACGGTGTTTGGTTTTCTGTCTTTGTGATAGTTTGCTGAGAATGATTGTTTCCAGCTTCATGCACGTCCCTGCAAAGGACATGAACTCAACCTTTTATGGTTGCATAGTATTCCATGGTATATATGTGCCACATTTTCTTAATCCAGTCTATCACTGATGGACATTTGGGTTGGTTCCAACTCTTTGCTATTGTGAATAGTGCCGCAATAAACATATGTGTGCATGTGTCTTTATGATTTATAATCCTTATCTTCACAGTTATTCGTTTCACTGAGCTGAGTAAATGAAGAGATCTTTCATTCAGTAACCAATCCAGATGACTATATAGTCACCAAAAACAAATACACTATTTTCTACTCTTACACTTTTCTAACGCCAAACAGGGCAAAAAATGTCTTTTACTAGAACAATTCAGGCTTTAAAATGAATGATTTCTATCTCCAGTTACACAGGATATAAATGAGATACGCAATTATTTCCAAAGATTTTGGGGTTATGGCTTCTTACTTTTCTTATTATTATCCAATAAGCCCCCACTTCCATACCAGGATACCTTTGATAACGGCATCACTTGTGGGACAAAACCAACAGTCAACATATAAATGATACTTATTGCTTACTGGTCATAACAGTAATAGTACATTTCTATTTGCATCACCCTTTACAACTTAAAGCCCTTTTGTCTGCATTTGCTAATTTAACGATTGCAACAGTTCTGTGAGAGAAGGTAATGGTTCCAGGATAGGTTTGAAGAAACTAAAGATGAAAATATCTAAAACTTTGCTCAAAATCATTTGACTACATATGAAAGAGTCTCAAGACAATAAAAGGATAAGCCACAGATTGAAATAAATTATTTGCAATGGACATATTTGATTAAAAACATGTAATACAAAACATACAAAGAACACTTAAAACTCAATAATAAGAAAACAACCCCAATCCAAAAATGGGCCAAAGGCCTGAACTGATACCTCATCAAAAAAGACATACAGATGGCAAATATTTATATGAGAAGACGCTTCAAGTTAAATGTCATTTGAGAAATGCAAATTAAAACAATAAAAAGATATTACTACATACCTGTTAGAATGACCAATATCCAAAGCATAGATAATACCAAATGTTTAAAAGATGTGGAGCAACAAAAACTCTCATTCACGGCTGGTAGGGAATGCAAAATGGTACAGCCACTTTGGAAGACCGTTTGACAGTTTCTTACAAAACTAAATATACTATTACCATATGATCCGCAATTGTGCTCCATCGTATTCACCCAAATAAATTGAAAAATCTATGTCTACACCAAAATGTGAACATAGATTTTTCTAGCAGTTTTATTCATAATGTCCAAAACTTGAAAGTAAAGTTCAAGTTTTCTAAGTTCACCTTCTTCAGTAGGTGAATGAATAACTAAATGGTGGCACAACCAGACAGTGGAATATTATTCAGTGCTTAAAAAAAAAAAAAAAA
>NW_016826966.1:431494-448094 GCF_001698545.2 Rhinopithecus bieti | reverse complement strand
TGTTTATTTGCCTAGATTAATATTGCAGTTAATCATTTTTGTTCTTAAGTTGTTCTTAGTCCACCTTTTACCTATAGTGCATGTAAAGGGTGTATTCTTGCCAGTGCCACTTGGTCTATGCTCAGATTTCTGGGTAAATTTCTTCCATTTTCCCACTTTCCTTCTTTCCTGAATTGTTTTCTTCCACGCACTTGCATGCACACATATAATTTACACACAGAAAATCCACAGTGGTTAATTCTATCCTCTACATTTCTTTGTTTTTTTTTTTTGTTGTTGTTGTTGTTGTTGTTGTTTTTTTTGAGACGGAGTCTCGCTCTGTCACCCAAGCTGGAATGCACTGGCCAGATCTCAGCTCACTGCAAGCTCCGCCTCCCGGGTTCACGCCATTCTCCTGCCTCGGCCTCCCGAGTATCTGGGACTACAGGCGCCCGCCACCTCGCCCGGCTAGTTTTTTGTATTTTTTAGTAGAGACGGGGTTTCACCGTGTTAGCCAGGATGGTCTTGATCTCCTGACCTTGTGATCCGCCCGCCTCGGCCTCCCAAAGTGCTGGGATTACAGGCTTGAGCCACCGCGCCCGGCCTATCCTCTATATTTCTTAAGTTACCTTAAGAAATTTTATCCTGTTTAACAAACATTCAGGATTTCTGTAAAATGAGGAGTGAGAGCTAAAGGATTCAACATATATTTGCTACTAAATAAACACCCTTATGACCTATTGATTTTATGACCTGTCATTTCATCCTTGCTTATAAAGTTTGGGGATTTAAAAGCCTTTAATTTAAACAAATGCCTAAACATTTTAAAATTCAGCAATCACCCCAAAGAAGCAGTTTTAAATGGCTTTTTCCTTAAAACCTATGCATACATCATTTCTCCTGGGAAACTATATTGTATGGTCATTTATAGCATTGGCTCCAGAATCAGACTCCTTGGGTACCAACCCTCTCTCCACTATTTGCTAATTACTTTCCCCTTCTCTTCCTTCATTTCCTCATTGATAAACCTCCTAAAGTTGTGAGAATTAACTGTGTTTGTGCATCTATGTAATGTTCTTAGAAAAGTGCCCGGCTCATATTAAATTCTTAATAAATACTAGCTAGTAGCAGAAACAGTTGTAGCAGCAGCAGCAGAAGCATCATCATCATCATCAGTCTTATTTATTCATAATCAAAATCAAAGAACAATTTATGGTAGTGTATAACTTCACCTGCCTAAATCCCATTTTTTTCTGATTTCTGGGAACCCTGTATGTAAATATTCACACATTTATAAAACTGTGTATGTATATGTATGTGACTCTGTGTGTGTGTGTGTGTGTGTGTGTTGAGACAAAGAGAAAAAAGACATTCTATAGTCAGCTTCATAATTTTCAATAAATGTAAACTAAACATACACAAAACCATCATAAATATATATTTTTTATTATACTTTAAGTTCTAGGGTACATGTGCACAACATGCAGGTTTGATACATAGGTATACATGCGTTATGTTGGTTTGCTGCACCCATCAACTCGTCATTTCCTTTAGGTATTTCTCCTAATGCTATCCCTCCACCAGCCCCTCACCCTGCCGATAGGCCCCGGTGTGTGCTGTTCCCCACCCTGTGTCCAAGTGTTCTATTGTTCAATTCCCACCTATGAGTGAGAACATACGGTGTTTGGTTTTCTGTCTTTGTGATAGTTTGCTGAGAATGATTGTTTCCAGCTTCATGCACGTCCCTGCAAAGGACATGAACTCAACCTTTTATGGTTGCATAGTATTCCATGGTATATATGTGCCACATTTTCTTAATCCAGTCTATCACTGATGGACATTTGGGTTGGTTCCAACTCTTTGCTATTGTGAATAGTGCCGCAATAAACATATGTGTGCATGTGTCTTTATGATTTATAATCCTTATCTTCACAGTTATTCGTTTCACTGAGCTGAGTAAATGAAGAGATCTTTCATTCAGTAACCAATCCAGATGACTATATAGTCACCAAAACAAATACACTATTTTCTACTCTTACACTTTTCTAACGCCAAACAGGGCAAAAAATGTCTTTTACTAGAACAATTCAGGCTTTAAAATGAATGATTTCTATCTCCAGTTACACAGGATATAAATGAGATACGCAATTATTTCCAAAGATTTTGGGGTTATGGCTTCTTACTTTTCTTATTATTATCCAATAAGCCCCACTTCCATACCAGGATACCTTTGATAACGGCATCACTTGTGGGACAAAACCAACAGTCAACATATAAATGATACTTATTGCTTACTGGTCATAACAGTAATAGTACATTTCTATTTGCATCACCCTTTACAACTTAAAGCCCTTTTGTCTGCATTTGCTAATTTAACGATTGCAACAGTTCTGTGAGAGAAGGTAATGGTTCCAGGATAGGTTTGAAGAAACTAAAGATGAAAATATCTAAAACTTTGCTCAAAATCATTTGACTACATATGAAAGAGTCTCAAGACAATAAAAGGATAAGCCACAGATTGAAATAAATTATTTGCAATGGACATATTTGATTAAAACATGTAATACAAAACATACAAAGAACACTTAAAACTCAATAATAAGAAAACAACCCCAATCCAAAATGGGCCAAAGGCCTGAACTGATACCTCATCAAAAAAGACATACAGATGGCAAATATTTATATGAGAAGACGCTTCAAGTTAAATGTCATTTGAGAAATGCAAATTAAAACAATAAAAGATATTACTACATACCTGTTAGAATGACCAATATCCAAAGCATAGATAATACCAAATGTTTAAAAGATGTGGAGCAACAAAACTCTCATTCACGGCTGGTAGGGAATGCAAAATGGTACAGCCACTTTGGAAGACCGTTTGACAGTTTCTTACAAAACTAAATATACTATTACCATATGATCCGCAATTGTGCTCCATCGTATTCACCCAAATAAATTGAAAATCTATGTCTACACCAAAATGTGAACATAGATTTTCTAGCAGTTTTATTCATAATGTCCAAAACTTGAAAGTAAAGTTCAAGTTTTCTAAGTTCACCTTCTTCAGTAGGTGAATGAATAACTAAATGGTGGCACAACCAGACAGTGGAATATTATTCAGTGCTTAAAAAAAAAAAAAAAGTTATGAAGCCAAGAAAAAACATAGAGGGACTTTAAATGTACACTACTAAGTGAAAGATCTGAAAAGTCTACATCATTGTTTGATTCTGACTATAAGACATTCTGGAAAAGGCAAAGCAATAGAGAGAGAGTAAAATGATTAGTGCTTGTTAGGGGTAGGGGGAGCGGGGGACAGGCAGGAGACAGGATTTTTAGAGCAGTGAAACTAGTGTGTGTGACATGTATAATGATGAATATATGTCATTACATATTTGTCAAAACCCACAGAATATATACCAACAGTTGAGTCCTAATGTAAACTATGGATTTTGACTGATAATAATGTCAACCTAAGCTCATCAGTTTTCACAAATGTACCACTCTGGTGTGGAATGTTTATAGTGGGGGAGGCGGTGGGGGGATGGAAGGTGGACAGGGGACATATGACATATGGTAATTCTGTACTTTGTACTCAGTTTTGCTTTGAGCCTAAAACTGCTCTAAAAACTCATGTAAAAGAGAAAAAATAAATACCAAGAGCCGAAAAGAAAACCTTAACCACATAACTCAATATCATGCTGAAAGCAAGGCTGGTCCTAAAACCAAAGCAGCCATATTCAACAGTCCTTGAACTTCTCAGCCTCAAGACTCAGCTAGTACTGTAGGGGTTATCAAATGTACTGACCATCTATAGAAATACTTAATAATGGAGAAACTGTTATTCTATCTCCTCGGTAGCCCCTAAATCAATACACAAATAATTCTAGAGATGCTAGGCATACGATATCTATCCCCTTTACAATGGCTAGCTTCCTTCATTAAAAGGAAATTCAAAACAAAAAGAACTTCAACAACTAAAATATATATAAATTTTAAATTTTAAAAATGAAGGAGCCAGGATGAAGACTTGCTTCCTTCCAGGGCACAGTTCTTTTGGGGTTCCTGAGTAATGATCAGGGCTGCTGGCCATTATTTGATTAGGCAGATCATGGGCTGCATAATGCAGCAGGACAGGGCGGCAAATCAGGGCTGAACCCAGCTTGCACTCATCTAGCCAAGCCTTGTGCCCAGGTGAAAGCGTTGGCTGCCCAGAGAAGGAATCATCTTTTTTAATGTTTGCAAGACACCACACACTAGCCAAGCCATGGCCCTGTGCAGCTACATTCTCCAGAGAAGGCAGCTTTTCTCTAATTCACACAAACACAGCTTCTGAGGAAGTAATAGCCCAGCTATGAAAAAAGAATTTTAAATTTAGTAATAATTAAGCAAGGATAAAACAGGCTCTTCCATGCCTAGTGGAATTAATTAAGTTTTGGACCAGAAAGCATCTAATATCTTCTAAAATCTAGATGATCATATTGAAACTGTAATAGGACAGATACATCCAGTTCTTATAAAGTCTTCCATTTGTTTTGTTTTGTTTTTGTTTTTGTTTGTTTGTTGGCTCTCTTTTAACTATTGGGAACATTTTTATAAATAGCTATTTCAAAACACTGTCTCAAAATAATCTATTTTACCACAAAACATTCAAAACAAATATGACCTTCATACTTGTTGCCAATCTGATCCTCATGTTATCTCTGCCCCAAGTCCATCACCAACTATCACGATCCACACCAAACTGAAAACTACCTTGCCAAAATGTAAAAGGGCTCATTTATACTATCGAATAATATACGCAACAAGTTCTTGATACTTTTACCCCACTTCATCACCAATCCCGTCTCAAGAAAGGGGGTGTAGCCAGTAGAATAAGGGTCAGAAATGGAGTGAGAATACAATTTTTCATGTTACTTAATAATAAAATTCTAGAAGACAAAATTTTAATTTTTAAAGCCATCTAAAACGGTTCCCAAATCACAGTAACCATGCTGAGAAGCCCAGTGCTCTATCTACCATCTCGGATCTGTTCATTTGTTCAACTTATAGTATTTTTGAGGTATTAAAACAAAACGAATTAGGGATATATATGTGCTGCCTACTTTGTTAGATATGCAACATGCAATCCTCTCTCTCAACAGAAAACTACAATTGTATCACTTCCGTGTCTGAAGTGGAGATTACCATCAGCATCTTGAGTGAGAAAATCAGACAAAGTGTTCATATCCTTTCCTCATGGATCTCAGCCAGAGAAGTTCCTGACTCACTCACCTTTGGGTTCGTGTGATTCATCATCACTGTCCGAACTATCATTACTCACAATATGCTTTGTTGTAAGATTTTCTGTGGAAAGAAAACAAAAAAATTGAAGCACGTCAGGTGTCAAAATTAACAATTAAATGTATTACAAAGAAGTAATCTGACCAAAACCACAGAGTGAGATCTACTAGCTCTACTAGTATAAATTCAAATCCATTTAATAATTCTAGATTTATTATATTTAATTATGTTTTCAGATTTCTCACTGGAAACAAAACTTCCTGGCACATGAAAAGTTAGTTTATATTTATTAATTCATGATTTAAAGAGGAAAATTTTTATGTTTATCATAATTCTGAAAAAAATAACAACTTGATTATAGGAAGCTCCTTGTTATACCAAAAACTTTGCCTTTTCTTTATTAGATATTTTAAGTGGTGTTTATGAAGATAAAGGATAAAACCAAAATCTACAGGTGAGTTACAAAACAGTTTTCTTAAAACGAATGAAAGATACTAACATAAATTATCTTTTGACTTTCAATAATATTTAAAATTATCAGTTGAAATTCACCTTTTGGTGTCAAGAATTTGTGCTTCCTGCAGAACATATTAAGAGAGCAGTTATAAAAACTAAAATAACAACCAGAAATCCTTAAGGCAAAGACAGCAGTAAAATCTAGCATAATAGCTAGTTATCTTTCTTCTTTATTTTTTTTTAAACGGTTACCCAGGCTGGCCTGCAGTGGCATGACCTCTGCTCACTTCAACCTCTGCCTCTGGGCTCAAGCAACCCTTCCATCTTAGCCTCCTGAGTAGCTGGGACTATAGGCAGAGGCCGTCATACTTGGCTCACCAAAAAAAAAAAGAAAGAAAAAGAAAAGAAAAAATGTAGAAATGAAGTTTCACTCTATTGCCTAGACTGGTCTCAAACTCCTGGACTCAAGTGATCCTCCTGCCTTGACCTCCCAAAGAGCTGGGATTACAGGTGTGAGCCACCGTGCCCAGCCTAGCTGTTTTTTTTTTTTTTCAAGTAAAATGTGCATGAATGAGCAAGAGCAGGTAATGGAAGGGTTAATAAATGCTTAAGGCAATGGATTGACATTTATTTTTTAAGTTTTTACTGGCATGATTATACATAAGAAATTTGATAAAATGTTCACAAGTTAATATTATTAGTTTCATTTCATGACTATCATCAATAGTAATTTTGTTACATGGGGGTGTGGGAGATGTTAAGAAATTATCTATCCCAGGTGCCATATACATTAGGTGTGTTTCTAGTCCTACATGTATTTTCTTTTCCTTCCTTAAGCATTTTCTTTCTTTCTATTGCTCTTCTTTCCCTCCTCTGCCTCCTCCTCCTCCTCGCCTCCCTCCCTCCCTTCCTTCCTTCCTTCCTTCCTTCCTTGCCTTCCTCTCCTTCCTTCCTTAACTTTCCTTCCTCCTTTCCTTTCTTTCTCCTTTCTTTCTTTCTGCCACATATGATAGTTTAAGAAAATAGTTCAGCAAAATACTTTCTTATTTGTAAGGAAGACTTCATGATATGAATAGCTAACTATTCTGAATTTACATATTTTCCATCCTAGCATAATGTACAACTCCATCTCTCAAAAGTGTAAATTTTTCACATTTATTCAAAACTCCTTAGAGAGTAAATAATTTCATTCAGAGTTACCTGATTGTAGCCCAATTTACCTTAAAGTCTTTCTTCAGAAAGAAGAACACAAAAAAGCAAAAATCTCTGAACACTCCTTTAGGAGGTAGACTTCAGTCAGCCAAAGGATACAGTAGTCACCAGGAGTCCTCAGAGTCCTCTTGGTCACCTCTCTGGTTTCATTTCTGGAAATCCTTACTTAATCTGAGGTAACATGCTTCCTGCCGACTGGCGGATCACACATACACGATATTCCTCCTCAGTCTGACACACAGTCCGAGTCAATAAGCTGCCAGACTGCCAGCCTCTAAGGAAACTTCTCAACAAAGAACCTTCTCAAAACTACCTAGTATAAACCTCCTCCTTTTCCTTGGCTTTTAGCCACTGCCTCACCCACATTCAGATATGTTATTTCAGTCCTATTCTCTTCCTGCCTTAAGAAGAAAAAAACAACAAACCCTAGGTTATCTGGATTATTCAACAGAAGGGCACAGGAAGCAAGCCTCAATATGTGATCTTCTCTTTCTTCTTCTTCTTTTTTTTTTTTTTTTAAATCTTCACATAATTTAGAGAGAGAGTTTGTTATTTCCACGAAGAGTTGGGAACAGGACATTCATCTGGGATGTAATGTTCATTAAAAGAAATCAAGTAAGATCATTTTATCATTATACACGTTGCCTTGCAGTTACTATTAAGAGAATGTGCCCCGTGGTAAATGTCATAGCAGGCTCATGAGTGCCACCTACCTTGTCTCTTCATTAACTAGGTGATGATCAGAGGACAGAAAGTAAACAAGCACAAGGTGCCTTATTTCTGTGTTTGTTTTTATTTTTATTTTAAAATCTTTGGCTCCAATGAA
The DNA here is from genome assembly GCF_001698545.2 of Rhinopithecus bieti. Taxonomy (NCBI): domain Eukaryota; kingdom Metazoa; phylum Chordata; class Mammalia; order Primates; family Cercopithecidae; genus Rhinopithecus; species Rhinopithecus bieti. Next base: position 440,341 of record NW_016826966.1, on the reverse strand, counting down.
ATTTTAAGATAACTTTTCCATTATTCATTAAGAACTAACCAAAAATACAAATGACACTCTTGAAAATATTATGAACTACAGGAGTTTACCACACTAAATACAAATACTAAATAAATTATCAAATAACTAAAAATCAATTCTTGTGGGAGCAGTGGTAATACTGCTTATAAGCCAACTTACTGTTCCAATTAATGTTACAATTGTATTCTCTTTTTCATGTAAACTTAATTGAATCAACTGATGTTGCCTGGGATAACCAAGGACAGCTTGTTTAAAATTCCTGCAGTAAACTTTTTGTATGCAAGCATTCTTCAAGTAAATTAATTATTTAAAAAGTCATCAGTGTTATTCTGTCACCTTCTCTGTTCTCAGATAGATCTGTGTTACTTCCCAGATAGAGAAGAGATAGTAGGTAGTTGTGCTGAAAGTCCATTGAGCATTTCTCCCAGGTCCCTGCTGTTATGGCTCCAAATTCAGATTTAGCATGCCACCATTTCTTTATGCTATCAGTCCAAACAGTCAAAACAAAAATTAGTATTGATTAAAATACAGGTGGCAAGGCTTTTGGAAGAAACTGAATGTAAATTTTTTGTTTGCTTAAATTAAATTTATTAATTTAAGAAAACATGTTTCTGTGGTATTCTTATAATGAATGAAAACCACTGGTCCCCAATTGAGATTGTCTACTTTCTCAGGTTTTGTAAATATTCATAATTTGTTATAGGCTAATGGGTTAGATTTATCAAAAATCACTAGTTTAAGTGTACTAGGGGTGATTTGATTTTTTTTCCTTCTTTTGGGTATAGATTAGTATAAGATGCTAACAGAATTCTGGTGAGTTAATGTTTAAGGGTTAAATAAACTGTGACAAGCATAAACTTCAGTGTAAACATTGCATTTAGCTGTTGGTGAATCTAATCTTTAAAAAGCTACTCGTATTTGGTAAAAGAAGATTTTCTAATAAAATAGTATGTTTAGCAGTATAATGCAAAAAAGGAATAGAGATGTGTTCTATTAAAAATGACTCTTAGGAATCAATGATTTTTATGAGTTTTATAACTTCAGTGCCAAAATAATACTTAAGAAGTACCTTACATAATATTTTTAGGATATATTTAGGTTGATTCAACCAAATTATTAATAAATTCAGAATGAATGAAATATTTATGAAGATTTAATATTTTCTCCATATATGTTAATAAAATTTATCAATGTAGCAAGATTTGTATCAATGTAAGCACATCTTTAGGATACCTAATTCTTCCTCCATTGTGGAGCCTCTACTTTGTGAACCAGAAACGCCCAAAACTCTGTTGAACAATATGGAAAAGGCACTGCCCCAGACACCTAAAATAAAGCAGAAACGGAAAATAACTTAAAATGTACCAGGTTTCAAAATAGTCAAACAAATCAGTGATATATTTTTATTTTGATCACCTACCCATTAAGAAATGCAAGGGGTTTTCTTCATACTTCTTAACAACTGTTCCCATAAAAAATTTGCTTCCAAACAAGTCAGGAGCCATAAAAGTACCATATTTAGCCATGCCAATTTCGTATGGACTAAATTCAACCCAATCTGAAAGCATTTTAAAAACAAGGCAATCCATGAATAGGAAAATGCTACAGCATGGTATGCACAGTTAATGATCACTCGAATAATGTCATGCTTATTCTCACGCACTTATTTAAAATATCGAAATGAAAACATTACCAAATGTCCATTATGTATATGACACTGTGTGGAAGTTGGGGGAAAAACGCTTAGAGGTGAGTAAGACAAGACGATACCAAAAGATCCCTTCTAATTTGCAGAAATTAGATACATTTTCTATTTAAAACTCAGATGTCTTTTTGAAGTCAGTTTTCATTCTATAGAATAGAAAACTGAAAACTGCTAACTAGATATAAATTTAATGGAGCAGACAGAAGAAATTAAACTCTTTTTAACAATTCAAACCGTCTATTAAAATGAAATAAAATGTTTTCTAACATTTACCTTTTCTTCACCTTCACTTTAATTTTGCTTACTAACCATCTATTCTAACTCCACGAGATTGCAATACCAAGTTTTTAGGTTGAATGTCTTAGAAAAACATGGTAACAGTGCCAGAGACGTACACTGTCTAAGAGCGGGGGCTCTGGAGCCAGACTGTCTGGGATCAAATCCCATTCTGCTGCTTATGAACTGTGCTTACTGATTTGGGTATTATTCTCTCTCTGTCTTAGGTCCCTAATCTATAAAATGTGAATAAAATCAGTAGACAGTGTGTAGGATTGTTTTGAAGATCTACTGAGTTAAGAAATGTAAGGAGCTTAGAAGAGGACATAGCACATTTTTAATTGCTCAATAAATAGTAGCCACTTTATGTTTCATGTATTCCCATGGGTATAATTATGTCTAATAATCATCTGCATCTTAATGTCTTCAGCAAGAACTCCTGGTTTCTGATTCCCATTTTCTACACTTGCAACTCCTTCATTCTCCTTCTTGTTGGTAAATGGTACTATTATTCATGCCACTACTCACTTTAGGATTACCCTTGATGGTTCTCTTTCCCTTATAGCTTACATGAGAAAAATAAAGTGCTGTAGACACTATCACCAGGTATGTTTAGAACCTGGTCACTTATCCATTTGTCCACCATGACCATACTGATACAAATTGCTGTATTCTCTCCCTCTCCTGGACCTCCACAATAGTCTCCTAAAATGCTTTTACTCTGTTCACCTATTATCTTTTTGATATCCCATAGCCAGAATAAATCTTTAAAAATATAAATCACAGCACACCACTGTCATCTGAAAGCTTCCCATTACACTGAAAATAAAAACAGGGCTTACAAGGTTCCATCCTGGCCTAGATCGCACTGCCTGTGAGATGTGACCACATCTCTTAATAATGTTCTATCACAGTTTGTCTTGCGTATCCCACTTCACTTCAGTTGCACAGCACAGGTCTTCTTACTGTTCCTCAAAGAAGTCAAGCTCATTCCCACTTCAGCATCTTACACTTGCTATTCCCTTCTGCAGTTATAATGCTTGCTCCTACTTAATCTTTATTTTAGGGTCTTTGCCAATGGTCCATTACAAAATCCCAACATCATCCACCCCTGCCCAACTCATAATTCTCTGTCCCACTTCATTTTTTTTCTAGCTTTTCTCTTTCTGAAATTGTAATATGTCTGTAATATCTTATCCAACAAAACAAAATCCAAACAATTCCAAAATTCGCAAGCTTTTTTGTTACTCATTTGGTGGTAAAATCTGATCTGAATTCATTTAGTGAGAAATCAGTCTTGAATGTCAGTGGGGACTCTTATAATTCATTTATCCCACTTGACGTGGATATTTACATATCCTACTGGAAAAATATCACTGTTTGATTATAAGAACCCACTGGGGTATTAGGTAATACACAATACGAGTACCTTTATATCTCTAAAATCCAAACATTTTGAATTCTAAAACACACATCACCAAAGGTTTGGAAAAGGAATTGTGGATCTATATTTATTATTTGTTCAATGGTAGGTCACAACATCCTCCTTTTGTGAAGGAAGAGATGAAATCACAACTTTGATAACATTGTAATTCATTATATGTCAAAGCCAAATGGTACATATACTTCATCAGAAAGTGGTGTGATTTACAATGATTTATATGAAACTCGTGAGACATGACTAACAATAAATCAGAGGTTGTTAGGAAAATTCCTGTATTCATACAAGGAATTTCCTATCTCTCAATTTCACAGCCCTATCATGGGAACTGAAGCATAACAACTTCCTGGTTCCTACTTTTCTAGCGATCTCTTCTTGATTAGTGCTGTGGCCTGGGCACACAGTAACTAAGGCATTCTCAAAAGCTAAGAGGAGCCCTGCACCCCTCACTGAAGAACTCACAGTGTTAGTTTTCAACTAATTCTCTCCTGCTGGTGACTCTACTTTTTGATCCAACCTCTCTCCTGCACCTCCATGTACTTCCAACTTCCTTTGGGGCCCTTACACTCAGATATTCTGTCATCTCCTCCCACTATACGTACCTAGATAAGAACTCATCCCCCTTCTTCCCAGGCCAGCTTACCTACTTCAGTAAACCATGCTATCACTCCATCAAATCCATCATTGCATCACACCAATGACTTTTAGGCCTCTCATATCCATCTATTCTTTTCTTATCAGTATGTCCCTAGTTCCAGGGCCTTATCACAAAAGCACAATGATATCTCTGCTTCCAGCTTCATTCCTTTCCATTCTGTTTTCATTGGTCACCAAAGTACCTTTTTCAAAAACACTACATAAATAATTTTATTGCCCTGCACAAAAGCATTAACTATTTCCCATTATCATAAAATCAAATAAAACACTTCTGTCTGGAATTAAAATAATTCCATAACTTGGGATTAATGGTGCCTCCAAATACAACACCTTTTCTTCACCAATGTGTGCATAAGTCCTAGACTAGCTTTTTTTTGTTTGTTTTTCTTAAGTGATTCCCAGAACATAACTCTGGCTTCCCTTCTGAACATTTTCTCATATTGTTTCCATATAAAGATGTCTTTTTACCTGTACTTGATAGATCCTTCTACATTCAACTTAAATCCAAGTTTCATCACTTTCATAAAGCCTTTCTTATGACTATACTAAATCTCTAAGATATCTCACCCTTATGTCAGGTCTACACACTTATGTCAGGTCTAGGTATATTATAGGAATTTTTCCATGCTTTATTTTTGTCTCTTTCAATAGGATTATAACTTTCTTGAGGAAAAGTACTGTATTTGTACTCCTATAGTGTCGGTCAAAACATTTAGCATGATGTTTCATAACATGTTAAGTTCATAACCATAAGTTGTAATCCATAAATGCAGTTTATTCACCAGTGGAAATTCTTAAATGAATGTTTTAAGTCCTTTCTGCAATGTGATGTAGTGGAGGATTCAAGAATTTCTAACAGTTTAAAACCAATGTTTATTTGTTGAAAATTTCCAAGAAATTTCTAAATGAAAGGTGTTTAAAATTATTCCAAGATGGAAGGAAAATGTTATCCAGTATTGTTGAAGTAAAATTGTTAATAAAACTTCTGTAAGTTAATTTGATTATTTGACTCTTAAAAATATAATTCAGAGACTACCTCAACTTTTTCTTCTACATAGCCACTTTCAATCTAAGCATATATTAGAAGAATAAATTACAGACATGTCTCTATTCTTTTTTTCTCAATAACTCAAGTAAAGCTACTTGAACCCTCAAGACATGAACTTTAAGATGTCTTATCTGGGTACAATATTCACATAATTAATGTTTAATGATTTTGTCTAAATCTGTTGGAAGACACAGCTCAAACCTCCTTATCGCAGAAGCTTAACAATGAAGGTTAATGGTGCACCACTCATCTCAGTAGCAGTGCTGCAGTTAGGCATATGTCAAACTCAGACACATCCAGATCCAAAGACTACTAACTGGATGTAAATCAGCTTTTTTTTTCAGTCTAAAATAACCCAAAATATCCACTCACCCAAATATTATTTATTCTTTAATTATTTTAGTTAGGTTTTCTTTGAAAATAGCTATTGACTAAAACTTCAGAATAAAATATAACCACTGTGAAAAGTCCAGAACAATCATGACAATAAAAATAAAACTATTATATTTATATGTCTCTTTATAGTTTTCAGTCTCATCTTCTGCATATTTCATATTATTGCCTTAATAGCTCTGGAAGATAAATCTTAGGCTTAATATGTTTTTTAGATAAGCAGGAAAATAAGAATCAGAGATTACATGACTAGTCTGAGGTATTCACCTTGGAAGTATTGTAAGACAAGCCTTCTAAATTAGAATGTAGTGCTCTTTTGACCATATCATAATTCTTCCTGCGTGAAGGATGATTTATTTGGCCATGCAAAAATCTGACTAGCGTGCAAGTGTTATAGACCAACCAATTCCAAAAATTTCAAAACTCCCCAAGATAATAGCTATGGGGGGGAAAGCTATTTCATTATGGTGCTTACTTTTCTTATGTAATAAAGTCTTAACTCTCTACTATGAACTCCATTCTAGCCCAAGATGAGTGGTTCCCTGTTGCTGTTGAGCATACCAGATTTATCCTTGACCCTACTACACGCCCCCCTCCACAATCCAATAATTAAATGTGCCTTTCATATTCAAATCCTTTTTTTATTATTATGCTTTAAGTTCTAGGGTACATGTGCACAACGTGCAGGTTTTTTACATATGTATACTATTCATCTTTAAGATCTAGACCTCTGACTTTTCTTACACAGCTTTCATAGAACATTCAAAATTGTTAAAATGTACTGGAAACTTGTTATTAGGGCCTGCCATTGTTTTATGTACTTTGTCTCATTTTTTGGCAAAACATTGTGAGAAGTCTCATCTTCACTTAACAGATGAGAAAACTGGGTCTAACAGAGGTTATATAACTTGGTCAAAATGACAGTGTATAGTAACAGCTCTGTACTCTCTTGTGCCTTAACTTCTTTAATATTTATTGCAAATTTTCCAAACATTTGCAAGGGTAGGGACAATATATTGTGGTGAGGAAAAAGGAGCTCTTCCTTAGCGCCTGGCAGACTATAATCCATATAGTCGGTACTCACTATGTATACATCAGAAGTTAGTATGGAGAAATAAAAAGAATAAAGGATTTTTGAAACCAATTCTCAGAACTGCTAATTACTTTCTAAGTGGCAATGTGCAAATTATTTGATCTTTATGAGGTTTTGTTTTTCCTTCTGTTAAAGAGAGCTAAAAATGCCTACTCCCTGGTTGTAGGAAATATGGAATAAAATAGCAAATGTGATAAGTGCCTTCTGAACCATAAGCATGACAAACATTTTAGCCAATATTTTAATAAACATTTGAATGAGTGGATCCCTTGTGTGCTAACTTTTGTAAACTATTCAAAATTTTTGTCTGACAAAGGCAGTTGAGAGAAAATTGAAAATTACAAAAGGATTCTGGATATATATCTGCTAATTACACACCATGCATGATGGTTTTTTAAGCTCATGGTGTGTCCGAAGTCACTCAGATAACTTTCCTAAAAGTAGGATGAAGCCCACCAGCCACAATCAGAAATGCCATTGTGCTGCAGACTAACACTGACAGAGCCCTCCCAAAAGTATGCTATTGTGCCCCCACTCTCTTTTTTTTTTTTTTTTTTTTTTTTTTTGAGACAGAGTCTCGCTCTGTGGCCCAGCCTGGAGTGCCGTGGCACGATCTCGGCTCACTGTAAGCTCCGCTTCCCGGGTTCATGCCATTCTCCTGTCTCAGCCTCCCGAGTAGTGTTGTGCACTTTTATAGTATCCAAGAAGCAAAGCTTGAGAGGAAACAAGTGTTCACTCCTGAGATTTTAACAAAATGAGGCATTTGTTCATCAACCACAACAAATATACACAAGAACATTTTAGGTGCTGAATTATAAAATTACAACAGCACTTTGAATGGCAAACATACAATTGGCTCTATATACCCATGAGTTCAGCAAATTCTATCAACTGCAGATCAAAATATTTTAAAATTTCCAGAAAATGTAACGTTGTTGACATGTATACATTTGATCTGTACTAAACATGTACAGACTTTTGTTCCTTGTAATTATTCCCTAAACAATATAACAACTATTTACCTAGCATTTACACTGTATTAGGTATTATAAATAACCTAGAGATGATTTAAAGTATGCAGAAGAATGTGTGTAGGTTACCTACAAATACTGTGCCATTTTGCATATGGGGTCCTGGAACCAATCCCCATGAGTACCAAGGGACAACCGTAGATCATATTACCCAATTAATGAAAAGATAACCAACAAGTAAAATAATTTGCACTACCTAAAAGCACCAGGCATATTATTTTGTCAAAAGTTACTGAGGAATGGATAATTAAAATTGAGTTATTGATTGTATCCATGATTTTATTGTATTACAGTAAATGAAAATACATTAGTTACTAGTTTCATGGAATATTCTCTGCAACCAGAAAATCATCTCACTTAATATTTTCTTATATTTTCAAAGTCTTATGTTACAGAAAATACATTAAAATAAACAACTGAAATTGCTTATGACCTTCCTCTAAAGAAAACTATGGGAAACTGCAATTCAGAGGTTCCAGAAAGTGTTCTGAGAAAGGAAACAGCATACCTGCAAACATTAGCTCTGAAACGTCAGGTTTGACATGAAGACAGGTGAAAAGAGGTAAAGGGCATTGTGCAGTATTGACTTTTCCTTCAAACTACTCAGGGTAGTATTCATTCTCTGTCCACAGAAGAAAGAAAAGATGACTTTAAATTTATAAACGGATAAAGGAAGAAAGAATGCTATTCAAAATGTACTTCCAATCAAAATCTTATAATTTTATAATAAAAATAACTCTTATTACTTCTAGAAATTACTAGGTCCTGAATAAACAACAAAAAATAAGCTCTATGGAAGTAACTATCTTCATTTAAAAAATCATCATAACTCTAGAGACTATGTCTACATCTGAACTGGAGAATGAATTAGCAAGTGTGGAGCCTGGAAGAAATTTAGCCCCTGGACCCCTTGTCACAGGCTCTCCTCTGCTTCATCTTCAAGGAAATATCAATTTAATCATGTATCAAGCGAGTCTGTTCTATGATCCCCTTCCTTTCTTGAATCTGTTCAGGCAAACTTCATTCTTCCTCATCTAAAAATGTTACCATTCTTGGAGGGAATGGGCAGTTAAGGGTTAAAATGTGAATTTTCTTTTTTTTTTTTCCCCAGAGAAAAGTAATACAAAAGCACTTCCTCACACATTCAAAACCTTTACATCGTTGGAATGAATTAGTAAGCAC
>NW_016826966.1:423927-429744 GCF_001698545.2 Rhinopithecus bieti | reverse complement strand
TTTTTTTTTTTTTTTTTTTTTTTGAGACAGAGTCTCGCTCTGTGGCCCAGCCTGGAGTGCCGTGGCACGATCTCGGCTCACTGTAAGCTCCGCTTCCCGGGTTCATGCCATTCTCCTGTCTCAGCCTCCCGAGTAGTGTTGTGCACTTTTATAGTATCCAAGAAGCAAAGCTTGAGAGGAAACAAGTGTTCACTCCTGAGATTTTAACAAAATGAGGCATTTGTTCATCAACCACAACAAATATACACAAGAACATTTTAGGTGCTGAATTATAAAAATTACAACAGCACTTTGAATGGCAAACATACAATTGGCTCTATATACCCATGAGTTCAGCAAATTCTATCAACTGCAGATCAAAAATATTTTTAAAAATTTCCAGAAAATGTAACGTTGTTGACATGTATACATTTGATCTGTACTAAACATGTACAGACTTTTGTTCCTTGTAATTATTCCCTAAACAATATAACAACTATTTACCTAGCATTTACACTGTATTAGGTATTATAAATAACCTAGAGATGATTTAAAGTATGCAGAAGAATGTGTGTAGGTTACCTACAAATACTGTGCCATTTTGCATATGGGGGTCCTGGAACCAATCCCCCATGAGTACCAAGGGACAACCGTAGATCATATTACCCAATTAATGAAAAGATAACCAACAAGTAAAATAATTTGCACTACCTAAAAGCACCAGGCATATTATTTTGTCAAAAGTTACTGAGGAATGGATAATTAAAATTGAGTTATTGATTGTATCCATGATTTTTATTGTATTACAGTAAATGAAAATACATTAGTTACTAGTTTCATGGAATATTCTCTGCAACCAGAAAATCATCTCACTTAATATTTTCTTATATTTTCAAAGTCTTATGTTACAGAAAATACATTAAAATAAACAACTGAAATTGCTTATGACCTTCCTCTAAAGAAAACTATGGGAAACTGCAATTCAGAGGTTCCAGAAAGTGTTCTGAGAAAGGAAACAGCATACCTGCAAACATTAGCTCTGAAACGTCAGGTTTGACATGAAGACAGGTGAAAAGAGGTAAAGGGCATTGTGCAGTATTGACTTTTTCCTTCAAACTACTCAGGGTAGTATTCATTCTCTGTCCACAGAAGAAAGAAAAAGATGACTTTAAATTTATAAACGGATAAAGGAAGAAAGAATGCTATTCAAAATGTACTTCCAATCAAAATCTTATAATTTTATAATAAAAATAACTCTTATTACTTCTAGAAATTACTAGGTCCTGAATAAACAACAAAAAATAAGCTCTATGGAAGTAACTATCTTCATTTAAAAAATCATCATAACTCTAGAGACTATGTCTACATCTGAACTGGAGAATGAATTAGCAAGTGTGGAGCCTGGAAGAAATTTAGCCCCTGGACCCCTTGTCACAGGCTCTCCTCTGCTTCATCTTCAAGGAAATATCAATTTAATCATGTATCAAGCGAGTCTGTTCTATGATCCCCTTCCTTTCTTGAATCTGTTCAGGCAAACTTCATTCTTCCTCATCTAAAATGTTACCATTCTTGGAGGGAATGGGCAGTTAAGGGTTAAAATGTGAATTTTCTTTTTTTTTTTCCCCAGAGAAAAGTAATACAAAAGCACTTCCTCACACATTCAAAACCTTTACATCGTTGGAATGAATTAGTAAGCACTAGTTGAAAGGTAGAAGAATTATAATCTCTGGTGGGGAGAATGGGCTTGGTACACATAGTTGGACGAATAAGTAGAGTCCAATGACTTTTATAAAATGTATTACATTTTCTTTTATTTAAAATATAATAGTATAATATGTCCTGTCTACTTGTTATAAAAGTAATGTAGATTGAACTGTAACTTACATTATGAATTAGTGTTTCTCCTATTAACATCCCAAAGATATCAGTAAAGGTGACAGGTTGTCCAGAGCTTTTCTTCTTCCATAAAGACTCAACATATCTTTTAACTTTCTGTGGTGTGAGAAGTAAAAGGGGTTGTGGCTAACATTTTCATTAGTTCTTCATTAATCTCCTCTGGCCCTTTCTCTGGAAAATCAGGGTGAGAATACAAGGTTGACATGTACCTAAACAGAAAACAAAACACAATCAGTAAAGACAAAGGGCATGACACAGCAGTCTCCAAGGAAAGTAGGCACACTCTGTAAATAAAGCATGGTGGATATATTTGGTTAACTTCATTATCTGATTGCAGATTTTAAAACATTTAAGAAAAGAATGTGTCAATCAGAAAGGAGTTGGTCTACCATGAAAGCAAAGGAAAAAAGAGGTGTCAGAGGAAACACTGAACTTTCATCCACAGTCTAAGAGAGAGGGTGCCCTACTAGGCCTACTGTCCATTATCTAGTGTGCCAGGAATGGGGTATCTCTATCAGACTATTAGAGACTGATGACAGAGCACATCTGAGTCATGTAAATGAACTGACTTGTCTGGCTACAAGACTAGTCAAGGAATCTGATCATCTAAACTTCTATGATGATTATCTACAGGTAGAAAATGTGTTGTCCCAACTATTGTAAATTCTTAATTACCTTAACAAATGATTTTTTTTCGTTAATTATCCATTGGCCAACTAGACAAAAATCTCAAACCCTGTCAGCTGTAGGTCTCTAAATTAGTGAATATATGAATCTGAAGGCAAAATCCTAAAGAGAAATAAGATCTTTAAAGTAAATGCTTTCTTATGAAGCCTCTTGGCTGCCAGCCATTTGGCCACTTCTGGTAAAACTGGAAATCACCATGAACCTTGATATTTGATATCTAGATAATAAATATTCAGTTGTGGTGCTCCTGCCTGTGAACCAATACCTCTAGTATGGTGGATCTCATGCTGACTATTAATTACTCATTTTCTTATCTGTTTCCCTCAATAAATTGTATCCTCCTCCTTCATGAAATAAATTTTGTTTTTTTATCTTTTTTAGCCTCAGCGACTAGTTAATGTCTGGCATATTACAAGTACAGCTTAGGAAACTCACATAACAAAATAAAAATAGAATATGTAAACACTCCATCACTTCATCCAACCAAGGAGAAAATAGCACATGTTTTAATCTCTTATTTCCTTGGGATTCAAATCAAAATGTCCATTATAATGGTTATTGTACCTTCGAGGGGAGAAAACTAATTCTTGTTAGGCCCCAACTATATTCTGGACACTATGTTGGTCAATTGTTCATAAGCTGTTGTCTTGAAGACTCACAGTGGCTTTCAAATATTCTATTTTAATTATCAGGAAAGAGAGCATTGGGAAATTTAAATAACATACTCATACTCCCCAGTTTATAACAGCAGAACTGGAATTCACAATTTGTCCTCTCCCTGATAGGTTTTTTTTTTTTTTTTTTTAGTCTATTATACAAGACTTCAGTTTTTAGAGACGAAACTATTCCCATTTCACAATAAATTGTAATTCCTTATTGGGTTTGAGTTCCTTGGAAACAAACTGAGAATAATTATCAGTTAATAAATGGAGAGTAACAGACCCACAATGGAACACATGTGCAGAAAAAAAAAACTTAAAAAAATTTTTATACAACAAATTGAATTTGAAACAGTTTCCTCAACATGTGGTAATGATAAATCAAATAGACTTGCTCAACTCAACTTAGTATAATCACCAAATAGCTACAAAAATGCAGCTTTGAATACTTGAAAGACACACGGTTCACTTATTCCTATAGTTATTCCAAAGTCTGCCATGTGATTTATCTAAATCAACAAAGATATGATATTCTGGACCTTCTCATACTTTTAATAAATGCACAATATGCTCTCTGAAGGTTGAAGTAATCTGGTGTATTCTCTCTCTCTCTTTCTCTCTTCCCCTCTCATGAAGCAGTTGGCTTGGAAATACAAACCCTGGTGAGAAACTGAAAAACCTAGAATACTTCAACAATTGGCATTGGGCTAATGGTCTCTGCTTGTTCAGCATTTATGACACATATTCCTTAGAATTCACAAGGTGAGTTGGATAATCTTTTCATGGTGTCCCTGCAGTTACATCTGAGTGAAACTATCTCAAAAAGTAAAAAAATAAAACATACAAGTATCACCCCAATTTCTAACTCTGTAGTTAAGTCTTAATTTTTATCTCTTTACCAATGATGTTTCCCAATTATACCAGTCAAGTTTCAAAAAAACAGTAGCTTAGACATAGCAGGGCCTCTACAAATTAGTTAATGAATGAATGAAAGGATCTTAGGTTTATTTACATAAAAATCTGGAAATATTTGCCTCGAGTTTTTCAACATATTTATATGATAGGACACCTCATTCTTTTTATCTAAATGCATTTTAAATCTAAATCATGCCAGAGAGGAAGCAATGCTCAGTTCAATCCCTGTGTCCAAATCAAATGGTAAATGTTTTAAAATACCAGTAGCTAACCACCAGACTTGCTGAATCCGAACTTTCATGGGTAAACATTTAGGGTGAAACATTTAGAATTTTTGTGCTTAAAAGTGCAGAAGAGTTTTTCATCTGCAACTAAGATTTGGAATGACTTGAGAAGACTCTCAACATCTGTTAAGCAAATATCTTAAAACTCTTTAAAAACCCCTAAATTAATTTTCCCATAAAATGCAGTTACTTAATGCATTTCTTCGTTTAGTGATTAATCAACTATGACCTAAGGAAAGTCAGGCACTGTGCTAGGTAAGAGAGATTCGTTAGGGAACAAGAGAAGCTAAGTTCTTAAACAACAAATTTTCTCTAACACGTATCTTGACCTTTGATCCTGTCACATCTTATGTGACAATTTTTGTTATTGTTTCTTTTCTCATTGTTTCAAGAATTTTTCGTACTGTTAAACTGAAAGTTCTTGCTCTCAAATACTATTTTAGTTGGTTCAATAAATTGGACCATATTGTCTACCGATGCAGAGCTGCTCTCACTTCTTTTTAGATGGTAATACTGTACAAATTTGGCAGTCAACATCCAATAGCCCCTTACGATGCTATAAAAAAGCAGCTGAGGAAGAAAGCTGTGCTAATCCTGAGTAAAAGAACACAGGATTACTGTCCTGGTTTTTTAGTTCACTTATTTCAGGTCTCCAGGTTGGCTAATACTTACATTTAATGAATCACAACTATCATCCAAAATTAATTTCAGAAGTAATTACCATAAAGCTAGTAGCAGGTATAAGGGAAGCTTTGTCCTACCTAAAATTCTCTTTTGTGATCACAGGAAACTTTCTGGGAGGTCCAGGGCTTCTCCAGATATTTCCGTATTACCTCACTTATACCAAATAATGGCCGTGTATCAGCAGAATATAAAAGGTTACACAACATAGAAGTGTAATGTGTTTTTCCAAGTCTTTCCGAATTCCTTCCTTTGAACTTTTACCTTCTCACCTGTACTTTTAAGAGAGAACTGTGAGCATGAATCATCCTGACCACTTTTCTTCTGGTAAGGGAGCATCTCTTCTTTCCCTGGTTAACATCTTCACCTGTGCTTTCCATCTTGTGTCCTGTCTCTGCCGGAGTCTTTTTCTATCTATGATCCTTCTATTTCTTTATCTTCCATCTATCCCTCTACATTATTTTCTACACCTCAGACATCTATGAAAATGCTGAACTCTCTTAAATTCTGAAAAAAAATTAATAAAAACCCTTCCCTGGCCCCTATGTTCCCTTCAAACAATGACTGAGCTCCTTTCTTCCCTTTCCAAACAAAGTACTTGAAATAATAGATAGATTTTATGAGGTTCACTTGCCTATTTTTTGGACTTTCATGTTTTATTCAATCTCATGCTCAAAAGTATCTTCTTCTTCTTCTTTTTTTTTTTTTTTTTTTTT
>NW_016826966.1:411146-423669 GCF_001698545.2 Rhinopithecus bieti | reverse complement strand
TCATGTTGTATTAAATCAATTTCCCAAAAATATCTTTTTCTTTTTCTTTTTTTTTTTTTTTTTTTTTGAGATGGAGTTTCTCTCTTGTTGCCCACGCTGGTGCAATCTTGGTTCACTGCAACCTCTGCTTCCCGGGTTCAAGGGATTCTCCTGCCTCAGCCTCCCAAGTAGCTGAGATTACAGGCATGCACCACCACGTCCGGCTAAATTTTTTGTATTTTTAATAGAGACTGGGTTTCTCCATGTTGGTCAGGCTGGTCTGGAACTCCCGACCTCAGATGATCCACCCACTTTGGCCTCCCAAAGTGCTGGAATTACAGGCATGAGCCACCACGCCCAGCCCCCAAAAGTATCTTTTAATTACTTTTACTAGTGGTTCCTGCTAAAACAACTAACCAAACCCAATCCTTTGCTAAGCTTTTCACAGATTTTCAACATTATTAAAACATCCATTCCTTCTTGATCCCATCTTTTACTTGATTCTCCTCTATGACAGCTTATTTGCAGTCTCTATTAGGGTTTTATTTTCTTTTTATCTATGAAATTTTGAAGTGTTACAGGGTTCCATGAATTAAATTCTTGGTGGTAATAGATAAAATGGTAGAAGTTGGCGGAATTACCTAGGGAGAACATATTGATATAATAGACCAAAAGAGAAGCCCTGAGGGAAAGCCCACATTAAGGAGAGAAACTGTGGAAGTGGTAGGGACAATATATGGAGGAGAGACCAATCAGACAGGATGAAATAAAACCAAAAAGGCATGATAGGAACAATTAGAAAAAAGTACAAAGCAGTGTGTGAAATGTCTCAATCTCCAATCCCTCCCTCACCAACCCCACATACCCTGAGAAGTCAAGGAAAATAAGAACTTTGTAAATTAAGTGGTCTATGAGTGAAAATTTATTACAAGGAATGAGCAGCCTTTTAAGGAAATGAAATAAAAAGGGAAACGCTGATCTTTAAGGAAATAAGACTGTGAAAGATAGAGTAGAAGTATACATATGTGTATGTGTGTGTATGTGTGTGCACATTTAAAGTCCTTTTAATTACTATATATATATATAAATGTATGTGCACATTTAAAATCCTTTTAATTACATTTTACAGGACTTGTTTACTGACAGGGGAATGTAAGAAGATATTGCACCAAATCTATAACCAAAGCAATGACTATAGCTCTAATCAAGCTCACACATACACAATTATATCCCCAAATCAGCGCTCAAGGGTCTAGTCTTGCTTTATTAGATGAGTTTAAGAAAGTAAACTTCTTACAGTTGTCAGTGATGGACAACAGGGATCTAATAAATAGTGAGTACAAAGAAAGAACACCACTCAAAGAATAATAACAAAATGATTGAGTAGGCGAACTAATGTAAGGGTCCAAGATTTTCTAACACATTACTCATTGAACAGGCAGATGCCTGCTCTTTCCTTCAAGGGAAAGAATAATGATGGGCTACACCCTTCCTTCAGAAGAAATAAATCATTTTGAGGGTACATATAGAGAAGACGGAAACAATGGCTCTACGTTTTTGTTTCATGACTAAATAATCTGATTCAAAACATTTAAGAAACTGTAGATGATTTAAATGTGAAACTCTCTATAAAATATATAGATGTCCTAGAAAAGAGTGTGGTTTAGTAGAAAGCACTCAGAATAACAGATCAAAAGCCTGAGTCTATATGCTAGCTCTCTAGTGATGTTGGACAAATAATTTGGCTTCTAAGTCAAATTTTCTTTAGCATAAAAATGAATAAACTCATACCCTTCTCACAAGATAAAATGACACAGAAACTTTAAAATGTTAGACATATATAATGCGATATTCTGACAGATGAGTTTTGCCATGGCCGAATGACTAGAAAGGCCTTTTAAGTCCAAGACAGATCTTTAGTAATAAGGTGATACTCTTATTTGAGACATGTGAGCAACGACTTTTCATTTGATTTTCAATGTGCTTATGTGAGGTAAGCAAACCAAAAAGTATGTAGTATCTTCTTTGAAAAGGTTTTATAAATATATTTGTGAAAACCTACAGAGTACAGGTATTATACATATGGATGTTTTAAGTCTCCACCTAAATTTAGCTGAGTTTAAATACATTTAAAGGACTAATTTCATATTTAGATGAAAATCAATGAAATACATTATATGTCTATATTCAAAATATTGTTTTCTTTGTTTTGTATACTATGGTATCTTGCATCTTATTCTATTTGCCCTAAAGAAGAAAATGAATATGTAGTGAATCATGTAGACTTAGATGTGTTCACTGAAGGACTACAAATCAGCAAATTATAAGAAGATTAAATTAATTATGGGTGGAGTATGTTGTTCCACTTCTATTTTTATCTAGAATTATTTTCAATTCATCTTTTTTATTTTATGTTTTAACTACATTTTAAGTTACAAAGTGGCTTAAAAGAAGCAAATTTGCAACAAAAGTTATTATTAAGTATGGATTTGTCTTTAAAAAAATCATTTAAAGAAGATTGTGGCATCAAACTGGAAAGTTTTGTAATTTAAAGTTAATGATCAATTTTCTAAATCCCCTTTTCTGTTCTAGTGCTTGAGTTAGATACATTCTAAATATTTAAAGTTATAAAACTAAAATTAAAAATGCATACTAACCAGGTGGAGCCAGAAAGACCAGCAATGTAGGTAGCACAATCCAGAATTCCTGATTCGTATAATGCCTTCATCACACCAGAGAATCCCACCATGGCTCGGAAACCCCCACCTGAACCCAATATGGCTACCACAGGCACCTGAAATGATGCAACAGAGAGATTTGTACACAAAGTAAAAATCATAAAATACAGTTCCCTTTAGTCTCAATCTTTATGTTATACATCCCATATTTTGTCCCAAAGAAGTATAAGTTAACTTCATACTTTAGTAATGCCTAATTTTTTAAAGGAAGAAAATAAAGCCTGGTGCAATGGCTCACGCCTATAATCCCAGCACTTTGGGAGGCCGAGGCGGGTGGATCACCTGAGGTCAGGAGCTCGAGACCAGCCTGACCAACATGGTGAAACCCAATCTCTACTAAAAATACAAAATAAAAAATAGCTGGGCGTGCTGGCAGGCGCCTGTAATCCGAGCTACTTGGGAGGCTGAAGCAGGAGACTTGCTTGAACCCAGGAAGCAGATGTTGCAGTGAGCCAAGATCGTGCCATTGCACTCCATCCTGGGCAACAGAGCAAGACTCCATCTCAAAAAGAAAAAGAAAAGAATGTTTCATATAAGAAAACAAAAAAAGCAATGTCTATTAGAAAAAAATTATTAAAATGACCAACTTACTCTATTTAATAATAATAATACTCTATATTTGTTCAACCTTTTGCAAATTTTTGACTTGCTTTCAGGGACATTGTTTTATTTAACTCTCAGAAATCATGTAAGGTGAGCAGAAGGAAAGTATTTGCTGGTTTTGCAGCTGAAAGTTCTATACTGATTATGTTACTTGTGTAAGATCTACTAGTTGGTAATTCATAGTTGAGTAAGCCCCTTGCCTTCAGGTTACATTTACAGAGAGCATCTTTAACATCTGGTGACCAATCTGATGTTAGCAGTAAAAGAGAGGAAGGTGGGTGGTCGGACTTAGGGTTTCTAGCTTTGCTCTTAAGCAGATGATGCTATCATTACCCAGAACAAGGATCCTAAGGCATAAAGTTAGGTGAAGGAAGAAACAGTGTGCTCAGTCTTAGAAATGCTGAAAACACAACATGAACGCATTGTGTTTCAAGTATTGGCACCTGATCCCTGAGTGGCCACTTACCAATATGACATATACATATATTCATGGAATGATTATTTTACAACCAGGAGGACCAAAAAGATTGTATAGTCATAAGAGATAGTAGTTGTAAGGAAGCCAGATAAGAATTTCGAACAAAGAGGAAGGATTTGAATTAAGCCTTGAAAGGGGGTTGAGTATATAGGCATAATAACAATAATAATAATAATAATAATAATAATAATAGCAGCAAATGTTTAACCTTTAAATTGGGAAAGAGAAATCTACAGAGTCCAGATCTTATTAGAGTTAGAGCAGTGAATAGTAGAACACCTAGGACTAAATTCCTGACCCAGAACTGTACACTAACAAGTGGTCTCAAATCAAAAACACTAGAAATCAAACTACATGCAAACTGGAAACCTCATAATGAAAGCACACTCTACAAGTGCAGTGCAATGGAAGGATCTAAATGGCTTTGAACCTGTGTGTATATGTGTATATGTGTGTATGTCTGCATATCTTTATATAGATGTATATGGGTTGGTATAAACACCATGCTCTCAAACACAGATTTTTAAACTGTAAATAAAGTAAAATATGTAAGTCTTTAAAAGCTTGTCTGGAGGGGGAAATAAAGCTAAGGTAGGAAACTAAAGTACATTATACAGAGGATGAATAGAGTACAATAAAGTATTAGGTGCAGCAGTAGTTATAAGAAAGCTAGATATGAAGTTAGAATGAAAAGGAGGGATTTGAATTCAGCCTTGAAAGGGGGTTGAGTTTGCAGGCAGTATAATAAGAATAATAATAACAATAAAAGCAAGCATTTAACATTGCTATGTGCTCAGTTCTGGGCCTAGGGTTCAGGTCAAGATAGGCATAAGCAGGAAAGGGTATGTGATTTGGGAACCAAACTACTTGGGGTCTTAGTATTGTAACAGGTGTATATTAGGGAATTGGGAAAATAGGATTATGAAGGGCATTGAGGAAAAGCAATTTCAAGATTAATACTGTAAAACATGGAAGGTTGTTCGTATTCAAAAAATATTTGGGGGCATTTGAGTCTAGGTATGGTTAATTGTAGCGTTGTATTATTAAAAATAACCAATCCAATACAAATCAGGTAGTTCAGAATAGAGAAAAAAGTTCTTAGTAACAGATCATACTGTTCATTTCAACACACAGCAAACAGCCTGCACTGTTATTCAACATGAGATTTAATAAGATAAACTGGAAAAATGAACTTAAGAGCTTCTCTAATACTGAGAAAACAACCTCCCAGATGTATTTCTTCAAATGCCAACAGCCCGACACATACTGAAGATGCATATGGTACATTGCTTGGAATTTTCTGGAAACAGCCTCCTGTTAAACTGGAATTCATGCGTTAGGTAACCTACTGTTCTCATTATCGCTTTGAAGTAATTCTGAAGGAGGTTTTCAGGTCACGGTTTTAATTCAGATACTTCTGTTGTCATCAGGGGAAGGAAAATGTCAGATATTTGTACATAAAGTTGAATAATCAAATAATTGACTGTGCAGATTATAATTACCTTCATTTGTTAAGTATGCATTTATATTATATCATTTAACTTTCATAACCTATCAGTACATATTATTACTCCGTTTGTTTGTTTGTTTTGTTTTTGAGACAGGGTCTCTCTCTCTCACCCACAATGGAGTCTCTCTCTGTCACTCAGGTTGGAGTGTACTGGCATAGAGATGGGGTTTTGCCATGTTGCCTAAGCCTCCCAACGTGCTGGGATTACAAGCATGGGCCACCACACTGGGCCTATAACTCCATTTTTAAAAATAAAGCAATTTAAACACAAAGAAGATTTTTTTTCCAATGTCACAAAGCTAGAAAGTGGTATTTGGAGTCAAACTTGGGTCTGCCATATAATAAAGCTATTATTTCACTATGCTCTACTTTGTCTCTCAAAACAAATAGCTTCTACTTTCCCCCAACTAATGCTGTGTCCTAAGGCCAAGAAAATCCTCTGTGGGCTCAGTTTACTTATTATAAAAGTATTGATCTTGATATATTAATGTGTAAAAATATTGATCTTGAAGCTTTTAGTGACTAGTAACATTCTAGATTCTATAACACCTACAGAAACATGAATTATAAAACTATAAAATTATGACTATGAACTATAACAAAGAATGGGAAATTAGATTTGTCAAGAACATATCGTACGTGCCTTGCACTCTCTCATGGACACTTTCACACAATTTATTTCATTTACTCTTCCCAACTCTCCAAAGGAAATCATTGTTTGTTTCATTTTTCAAATGAGGAGTGCAGATAATACCTAATAGCTAATAAGTAGTACAACCAGGATTTGAGCTGAGGTATGTCTGGCACCAAAATTCCTTACTCTTTCCTTTGTCATTGCTCAGAAAGAAAGGGGTAACCTTTACGGAGTGAAAGCACTGATGCACTGATGCTTAGTCAAACTATATTTCAAATTATGTATCACTTCAAATAATGTCACGACAATTTTACATAATAAACAAAGGCTAAGTTTAGAGTTTTAATAGTCTTGCTCATTCTGAAATAATGTTCAAAGAAATAATATGAAAGTTATAAGGTTCAGCTGTTAGTCATAGCTCTAATTCTAAGAGAATCAAATACGTGTTCCTCAGAAGGTCTGGGGTTGTATTTGGACCTAGTATCACTAGTATTTAGATATAAATGATGTCAATAAATATTTCTCATACTTCCTTCATATGATTATGGGAAATGAGTTTTCACTTACCAAAAACTTTGTGTTTTGACTTAGTTATCCTGGTACATAAACTTACTGACATTATTAATTGCCTCCCTTTCAAAAGAAAATTCTGAAGTATTCAAGAATATTTTTGTTTGTCATAAACAGTTAGATAAATACATTTCTCTCCTTGGCCTCTATATTAGTCAGGGTTCTTCAAAGAAACAGAACCAACAGCATGAGTAGATATATAGAAAGAGATTTATTATAATGAATTGTCTCACACAATTAAGACCAGTCGAGTCCAAATCTGCAAAATGAGCTGGCGAGCTCCACACCCAGGAGAGCCTATGGTGCAGATGGAAGTCCAAGGGAAGTCGGCTGGAGAATTCCCTCCTGCTCAGTGAGGCAAGCCTTTTTGTCATATTCAGGCCTTGAATGGATTGGATGAGGCCCACCCACATTATAATAGTAAGGATAATCTGCTTATTCAAAGTAAGCAACAACACCGGCAGCAAATCTAGCACTTGGTCTTATGATGCCTCTCCATTGCTTCTGACATGCGGACATTTGCTTGCCTCTCCTGGACCCTGTTTCCCTCACAGCTTCTATTTCTCAGCAGTCAAGGGCTTTGAGCCCCCCAGAGTGCACCACGTTGCTGACTGCAGTCTGGGCCCCTTGGACATGTAACTTGCTCTCTAGACCAGTTAGACCAGTTTCCAGCTCTGTTTTATTCTGTGGCTGTTTATATCCCACCACTTCCTCAGATAAGAAAAATTCAGCTCCACCTCTTGATTCCTGAAACCTGACCCTTGCAAGCCCAGGCCTGCTCAGTTCCTGTTCCTATACTCCACTAAAGGGAGCCCTCCACTGCCTGTCTTTCAATGTTTACCATCTGAAAGAGGAACAAAGATTGATAGTACAAAGTGCCATTGTCAGAAGGCGAAAAGAGGTGGGAAGGAAAGCAGAAAAATGAAGGTGAAAAGAGGTGGGAAGGAAAGCAGAAAAACAGGAATGGCAATGCTTATTGACAACTCAAGGTTGATCTCTCTTATCTCCTTCAGAAACTGTCTTGCTCTGCCTCTCCCTCCCCAACTAGATGATCCCTGTTTCCCTGGCCTTTCACTTAACTTATATGACAAATGTAAGTACCAAGTGGCACTCGGAGAATTAATTACTTAAGGCCCATATTTTACTTCTATTTTCATCCAAAGCTGTCTATTTGTTTAAACTGAAATATGATCCTTATAGTCTTCCTTAAGAAAAAGCATTATCTCTTTTATACTCTGACAACAAGAAGAATCTTTTCTTCTCTCATTTCTTTACTACTCTAATTCCAGATTTTACTCCCCCAACCAACCTTGTTACGTTATAGCTAGTTTTTAGGGGACATAGAGACTGGATAGTAACATTTCACTTCATAGACACAACTGTAATCTGAAAACTTCATCTGACCAAAAACTATTTTAGAACAAGAAAATTTTAAAAAGTGGCTTCTGAACTACCAAAATACACCAAAAATCCCCATACACAAAGTCATGTATCTTGCTCAAAGAAAAGATCTTAGCCCTCTTCTCATAAAGAAATTATATTAATTAGAGACTGTGTTCTAACAGCAAGTTTGCTTATCAGATTTGAATTCCAGAGCAACAAAGTTGAAAGAGAAAAGGGCAGTGTGAAGAAGTCACTTCAAGCAGCCACACAGGGCACAGAATAGTGGCCGCTGAATGCAAAGGAAGCAGGCCTGATAATGTCCAAATTGGTTCAGTCTGAGCAAGAAATTACACATTTCAGGAAGATTTCCATCTACATAAACAAAATCAATAATTTTTTTTTAAAAAAAAATCTCAGTACTTAAGAGAATAAACTCTTAGGCTTTAAAAAACCTTAACTATTTGACTAGGTCAGTATACAGGAAAACTAATTAAAAAATTAGGCCATGGTAAATTTAACAATTATTGACGATGAGTCTTATGCCACAGAATGGCAGCACCCAAGAATATGTATAATATTACTGTTTTACTGGCAACTATTATACGCCCCTATACATTTTGCTGGACACTTTATGAGCATCAGTACCTATCCCCTTACCCCAACAGGAGACATTATCATCATTTTACAAGTGAAGCACAAAGGTAAAACAAAGTTCCCAAATATATACTGCCCAAATTCCTTCAACATTTAATTCAACCTTGAGGTCTAACCTGGATACTGTCTGTTTGTATTGAGATGAATAGGACTGTTCTCATTGGTTGTGCAAACTGCCACAACAGCCCACTCTTCCATACATTAAGGAGGCCAACTGAACAGTACTGAAAAGAAAGTGAAGATTTTGATAGGGGACAAAGGATGTGGAAAGTTAAGAGATCCAAGGAGTAACATAAAAATAGAAAAATGTTACTTTTGTTATGGGAATGGGTGGTGCTGATAACTTCTAAGCTGATTATTTCTGCCAAGAGAGAACAGTGTGGCCTGAAACCAAGAAAAGCAACAACAAAAGTTTTAATTCCATAAATGACTTCCAAACACACGAATTTAATATTTTTTGAAGGACAGCACAGAGAAAAAGCATAATTACCTCATTCCCCATCTGTTGCAGAAAAGTTGTTTTACCGTCATTTGTATGAACATGAAGCAAAGTTATATTTTCCCAGGAAGACTTACTAATCCTTTCCACAGAAGGAGGAGTGACTAGAGGTGGCAGCAGAAACTTACTTTTTGGAAATAAGAACCTAAGAAAAAATGCCAGCCAGTGTGTCCTACATGAATTTCTAACTCAAGAGTCTAAGCCAAGATCTCATCAAAACCTTCTCCTTAACCGGTGTTTCCCTCGCAACCTGATACTGGTGTTGCTGTTTCAAAACTGTGACCTCTCTCTCTAGCAAATCTACTCCATGCATGCAAAGACTAAATTTGTGCCCTGATACATACAACAAAATATTCACCAAGGATCTACCATACTAGGAACTATGCTAGGTGTTTGAAATATAGAAATGAATAACACAGATATTGTCCTGGCCCTCACAAAACTTAAATTCTAATGGAGAAAACAGTCACACTCACCAATATTTTTACAAGAAGTTTTTTTAAGTACAACCATGGGAAATGATGAGAAGAGAATGTTCATATATGCCATAAGAGAATATAACTGAGAGAACTAATTTAGACTTAGGGGTAAGGAGGGAGGAGATGATTTGGGAGAGCCTCAGAAGAAATTATCTGTGTGCTCATTAAAGAATGGGAGAGTGTTAGCTAAAAGTGGGGTAAAGTGGAGAGAGGGAGGGGTTGTATAGGGGAAGCCTATTGCGGTGAGAGGAAGCACTGTACAGGAGACCTCCAACCGGAGAAAGATCCTGTAGAGACAGAGAACTAAGAGGTGCTTACTGGGAGGGAGTACAGAAATTTGGGATAAACTGGCAAAAATGAAGCTAGAAAGAAGCTATGGAGCTAAGAGTCTAAGAGCAGTGGAAGGATTTTAAGCTTGGGATGGACTGAATTAGATTTCTGTTTTGAAACGTTCACTCTGAATTCATTGTAAAAAGAAAGTGGGAAGAGGGAAGACAAGTACAAGTCCTCTCAATACACAAACATATGTAAGTCCTCTCTATACAAGGCACAGAGAGAGACAAGACTTTGTGTTCAGATTTAGATAGGCTGAGTTTGAGATGCTGGGAGGAATACATGTAAAGAAATCAAGTAAGTGTGTGGATATTTAGGTCTGAAGCTCAGAAGAGAGGTTCTAAGTTGTTGATATGCATGTTTAGCACACAGGTGTTGGGCGACATCATAGGCCAGAGAGAAATTTCTTTTTGTTCTTGTTATTGTTGCTGTTGCTATTGTTGTTTGAGACAAGGTCTCACTTCGTCACCCAGGCTAGGGTACAGTGGCACCATCTTGGCTCACTGCAGCCTCTACTTCCTGGGTTCAAGTGACCCTCCTGCCCCAGCCTCCCAAGTAGCTAGGACCACGGGTGCACACCACCACACCTAATTTTTTTGTATTTTTTGTAGACACGGGTTTTCACCATGTTGACCGGGCCAGTTTTGATCCTCCTGCCTCAGCTTCCCGAAACGCTGGGATTACAGGTGAGAGCCACCATACCCTGACTGAGAATCCTAGATTTACATCTCAATTGCCTAGAAAAACATATTTCTCATGGGGCGTGGTGGCATGCACCCCATAGCCCCAGCACTTTGGGAGGTCGAAGCAGGAGGATCACTTGAACCCAGGAAGTCAAGGCTTCAGTGAGCCAAGATGGTGCCGCTGCACAACAGCCTGAATGACAAAGCAAAACGCTGTCTCAAAACATGAAAGAAAGAACTAGAATGAGGAGAAAGAGGACCTAGGACTACGTTTTGAGGAACTACTATATGTAAGGGATGCTCAGATGAAGAAGAGCTGGTAAAGAACACCAAAGAGGCATGATGAAGACTATGAAAAGGGAGTAAGTAAAGAGTAGACAATGTTTCAAAATGTAAGGAGACATCTGTCATTTGCAGCTGCAAAGTTAGTTAAGATAGGGCAAGAACAAGACCCTGTGCATTTATTAGTACTGGTGTCTAAAGGAGGTAGAATGAGTTTGTATAGAAAATGTTGGAGACGTTTGTGAAGGTAAGGAGAGAAATAGAGCAGAAGGGAGGAGAGAATACAGAATCCAGGAAATATTTTTTTGTTTTTTATTTTCTTTTTATATCTGAGTTCAGAACATGTTTATATTTTTATAGGAAATATCCACACGGAGGTACATGCTGACAATACAGGTTGAGAGTGATCTGGGAAAATCTGAATAACAGATATATTGGGGTTTTCAAGAGGAGCTTAGGATCCATATCTGATGGGTATCTGCATTTGAAAGCAAAGGGAGTATTTTCTCTGTTGAACTAGGAGGGAGGTTGCAAAGGACAGGCATCGGTTATGGAGTATGTCAATTTTATAGCAAGAAATGAAGGATTTGTCATCTCCTAACTTTTTATTTCTCTATCATTAGGAGACAAGTCTATCTGTTGTGAGGGGAACAAGAAGTAGTCAGCCATTAGCAGTAAAGAAAATAATTGTTGCAAATAAATAGAAAGAAATAAGGCAGGGAAACTCTGAGATTGCAAGGCACGATCTCCCAAATAAAGTTGACAATCATGACTTACAAGAAATATGAATTTCCTCCTTTTTCTTCTAGCAAGCTCATACCTCAAGGCATGGCCAACGGTCTTCAACTCTAAAAGAAATTTCTATCATCTCTGCTGCAGAGAGTGAGTCATCCTCTTGCAATCACTTGCATCCCTCAGTTCACACCTCTTTATTAAGAACTTAACACATGATGGGTTTTGTTTGCTTAAATATCATTCTTCCAAAGAAGGCTTCAAAATCACTAAGGAAAGTAACTCCTCAGGGCTAGCCATTTCAGCTTTATTCTTCTCTAGCACTTAGCACAGTATTTCAATAAATTACAAATGTTAGAAATGAAGAGAATTTGTAAAATCATTTTCTGTTTTGAGGGTATACCTATACCAAATAAGGATGGCAAGAAAAAGAAAAATGTTATAGAATTGCTACTGAAAAGTTATCTGTATTAAAAGAAACACACGTACACACACTAAAAACTTCAGAGAAGCTATAAATTTCTGAATAATGTATAGAGAAGACAGTTTTTTCAAGAACTAATTAGCCTGACGTGATAAACAACCACAAGTTCTAACAAGGATCTATTGTGGTGACAAGCAAGATACAGGATTTGACCAGGCATGGTGGCTTGTGCTTGTAATACCAGCACTTTGGCAGGCAGAGGTGTAAGGACTGCTTGAGCCCAGGAGTTTGAGACCAACCTGGGAAATATAGCAAGATCCCATCTCTAGAAAAAAAATTACACACACACACACACACACACACATATATATATATATATATAAATTTTCTGGGTGTAGTGGCATGCACCCATAGTCCTGGCTACTTAGGAGGCTGAGGCAAGAGGATCACTTGAGCCCAGGAGTTTGATGATGCAGTGAGCTATGACTGTCCCACTGCACTCCTGCCTGGGCAACAAAGCAAGATCCTGTCTCTAACAAAAA
>NW_016826966.1:387953-411032 GCF_001698545.2 Rhinopithecus bieti | reverse complement strand
GCAGGACTGAAGAGAAGTCTCTCTCTTTTTAACATAAACTTAAATGAAGGTTTCCTTAGTTTCCTTTAAGCAAAAATTTCCCTTAAGCAGCATCTCATCTTAGAATCTGCTCCCATAACAACACAAGTCACTCTAGCATCAGTAGGTTGGCTTTTGAACCCTACCCCCACCTAAAACATATATGCAAATCTTCAACCACATGTGGGATGGGGCGATCATTTGGCTCCCTTACTCAGAATTTATGTCTCATTTCCAACTGTATTCTGCCCTTAATTTGCAAGAATCTCAAATTCCTACAAGAATGATTTCCAAGAAATTAATTTATTTATGAAATTATTTTAGGAAAAATTTAATGAAATTAATTCCTACAAGAAATAATTCAAGAGTGTACAAGACTGTGCACATATATGTTTACTTATATATTTAATCAAAATATTATTTTTATGAAAATAAATTATATTCATTTGACATATTCAATTAACAGGAAAGCTCAACTAAATAAATAAGTAAAAGATTACCTGATATGCCACTAATAAGAAACTTCATTATCATTTGATGAGCATCATTGAAGCAATTAATCTTTGTAGGTTTCAGATAGAAAGATGGACAGACATATATAGAGACAAATAGATAAGTAGATTAGATAGGTGACTGATAGATACATAGATGAAATAAATGATGGATAGATAGCCAAAAAGTAGATTATAAGATACATGATTGAGTAATAAAGGATGCTACATTTTCCTGGAATTTAAGGAAAGAAAAAGAAAAGTACAATTGAAGGATTTTACTTTCAATATTTGTTTATATTTATAGTCCAGTATTTCTCCATAATTAGGATTATAAATCATTTCTTCATTTTAATGATTTTATAATCCTAATTATAGAGAAATATTAGAATACAAATGTATTATAAACAAATATTGAAAGTAGGATCCTTCAATCTGGTCAATTTTAAATATCATTAAACTCTACTACAAAATATAAAGAATTTGGAACATTTTCTTTTTTCTCCCCATCACATGTGCCTACATTTGTTAATTGCATCATCATTAACAAGATTTATGGCAATTTCTTCTTGTTCTATAATGACGATTTCCACAGTTTAATTTTAGTTTACATTTAAATTAATTAATTTTAATCCTTTTATATTTTAGACTAAACTTTTCCTATTGATAAAATAAATACTATTTCATGCATAAGTATGCCTTTTTGAAATACATATATTTAAATAAGTAAATAAAATGTGGTACATC
The DNA here is from genome assembly GCF_001698545.2 of Rhinopithecus bieti. Lineage (NCBI taxonomy): Eukaryota > Metazoa > Chordata > Mammalia > Primates > Cercopithecidae > Rhinopithecus > Rhinopithecus bieti. The sequence continues at coordinate 409,776 of NW_016826966.1, read as the reverse complement.
CAGATGATGGAATATTATTTAGTACTAAAATAAAATGCACTATCTAAACGATGAAAAGACATGGAGGAAACTTAAATTCATATTACTAAGTGAAAGAAGCCTATCTGGAAAGGCTACATACTGTATGATTCCAACTATACGACATTAGGCAAACTGACAAAAGGCAAAGCTATGGAGACAGTAAAAGTATCAGTGGTCCACGGGTAGGGATTAGAGATGAATAGGTGGAGTATAGAGGATTTTTAGGACAGTGAACTACTATATGATACTATTATGGTGGATGCATGTCATTACACATTTGTCCAAACCCCATAGAATGTAGACCACCAACAGTGAGCCTAACGTAAACTATGGACTTCGGTGATACTGATGTGTCAATATGGGTTCATTGATTGTAACAAATGTACTACTCTGATGTGGCATGTTGATAGTTGGGGAGTATAATGGTTAATTTTATTTATCAGCCTGATCAGACTAAAGGATACTCAGATCACTAGAAAAACATTCTTTCTGGGGGTGCTCATGAGGGTGTTTTCCAAAGAAAAACATGTGAATCAGCACACTGAGTAAAGAAGACCCACCCTCGCCAATGGGTGCACACATCATTCCATCCTTGGAGGGCCTGAGGAGAACAAAAAGGTGGAAGGCGAGCAATTGTCTCTCTGTCCTTGAGCTGAGACATCCCCTTTCTCCTGCCTTTAGACATTGTTGCTCTGGGTTCTCCTACCTTCAGACTTCAAGACTCTCACCTCCCCCTTCAACTGCCCAGCCTCTGACTGGGAGTTACTCCATTGGTGCATCTTTGTCTTGGACTAAATTGCACCACTGGCTTTCCTGGTTCTTCAGTGTGCAGATGGTATATCGTGGGACTGCCTGACCTCCATAATCATGTGAGCCAAGCTTCATAATAAATCTCCTCATATCTACTGTGTATATCTTTTGGTTCTGTTTCTCTGGAGAACCTGACTAAACTTTGGAGGTTGTGCAGGGAGAGGAAGCATATTGGAACTCTCTGTGCTTTTGGCTCAATTTTGTTGTGAACTTAACACTGCTCTAAAATATAAAGTAAAAATAAAAACTATAGCTGATAAATATTACCAACTAAGGCACTATTTGTGATGACCTTCCTCAAAGAGTTTTCATTTACAAATCACTTACCTTACCTTAAAAAACTAAAGGACTAACGCTCAATCTCAATATTGCCATATTTGGGTAAAATTCTTGGGGAAATTGTCCAAGATAAACTATTATTAAGTTTAACAACATATGAAAAATTTCCAACTCACATCACGTGCAGAATGCAATCCTTCACTATTCTTTGGACCCAAGAGTTTCTTCATGCTCTCCCTTATGTTTTCTTTTCTCTGTTGTCTGAAAGTCTTCTCCTGATCACACAGAGCCATACTAAATCGTAGGTCTGGGCATGAGCTGTAATACCAAACAGATAAAGTCATGAGCCAATGCTCCCAGTGGCCTGGTTTTCCATCCAGCCGGCTCTTCGGAGTCCCTAGGAGCCACACTGATACATGCTGACTGCTTCCCTCAAGCCATTTCCTAAACAGGGACCTAAAATAAGAGGATAAAATGATGGCTATCTTAAAGCAGCATTTTCCATGGCATGTTTTCAGAGAAAAAGGACTTTTCAATGCTTCAGATAAACAAGCAAACAAACAGCCCCTGATAGGTTGAATATTATAACAAAGACTGGGAAGTGCTTCAGTAAAGAACCCTGTTTATATTTGTTTGGCACAGGATCTCCCAAACTTACTTGACCAAGAATTCCTTCCCTTATCTCTCCACCCTTCACTATTCCACCATGATAATTACTTTCTAACGTCCCAAAGAACCAGCATTCTGAGGAACATATTTGCAGAAATATTGTCTTAATTAATTGCCTTGTCTAATGAATGCCCCCCTCTAACAAAGAAAATAACTTCTAATCACAGAACTTGAGATAACCACAAATAAGTTTACAACTAGAGGACTTTAGAACCCTTAAATCATATATACGTTATATTGCTAATAAAGGCAGTAGCAATTTCTCTACACTATGCCAGAAACCACTTTAGGTATTACATATGAATCATTGCAAGAACGATGGGAGTAATCACTACACATTATTATAGAATATATTATTATATATTACAGCTTTATAAATTAGAAAACTATGGCTCTGAGAAGTTAGGATCACATAGTAAACATGTGATGTACTTTCACCATGCCACATATAAGAAATATCTTAATACTGAAGTCTAAATAGCAACTACTGAATTTAAAATACTTTTAAAATCTGTCAGCCTATGTTGGAATGTGAATAAATCCAAAATGTAGAAGTCAAGAATTATCACAAATAAAATATGTCTCTTTACCATTCATAAAAGGCCTTACCTTAATTGCAAATAAATTTTAAATCTCATTTCTGTTAGTTCAGTATATTTCTTCCTTGTAAAATACAGAATGAGACTGCTAAGCCTCTGAGCTGTTTTTTTTTTTGTTTGTTTGTTTGTTTGTTTGTTTTGTTTTGTTTTTTTTTTTTGAGACGGAGTCTCGCTCTGTCACCCAGGCTGGAGTGCTGTGGCCGGATCTCAGCTCACTGCAAGCTCCACCTCCAGGGTTCACACCATTCTCCTGCCTCAGCCTCCCGTGTAGCTGAGACTACAGGCGCCCGCCACCACGCCCGGCTAGTTTTTTGTATTTTTTTAGTAGAGACAGGGTTTCACCGTGTTAGCCAGGATGGTCTCGATCTCCTGACCTCGTGATCGGCCCGTCTCGGCCTCCCAAAGTGCTGGGATTACAGGCTTGAGCCACCGCGCCGGCCTGAGCTATGTTCTTTATGGTCATAGTTGATCATTACAAATAATAGTTTAATTACTACTTCCCAAAGGATAAATATAGGTACCTCACAAAAGAGAAAGTATAATTAATAACAAAAAAATTAATTTCACTAGTGAATTTAAATGATACTATTATTAAAATAACTGATATTAAAATATTTTAAATACTTATTTTCTAGTGCTAGAAAGGCAAAATAACACTAATATTCTCATGCATCAATTTTGAGAATATAAGTTTGTTAAAAAGCAATTAAGCAGTATTCAAATTAGGCATATTAGCAATATGGCATATTCAAAAATAAATAGAATATAGATTCCTTTTGACCTAATAATTCTATTTCTGGAGAGCTATTTTAAGGGAAGTAATGAAAAATTTTTAAAGATAATTTAAAGAAATGGTTGCTGAACTGTATATAGAAGTATTGGGCTATATAATCATTAAATTTTATTTTGGAAATTATGTAACAAGGGGGAAAATAGTAAGAGAGTGAGTTAACATTTTTTAAGTCTAATCTTGGGCTACACTCTTTTTCTATTACTATTCTTTATAATGACGTATTAGGTTAGGTATCTTCTGAACACTATAAGAAATTAAAATCTTACCTGTGCCGCTGCCTGTATGAAACCTCCTCAACTTTATTTCATTTTCTGCTCCTTAAAGGTAATCACTACTTAAATTTAATCCTTATCATACTAATATATTTGTTGATAATTTTGTAATATATATTTATGTTCCTAAGATAGTCATTTTGCAGGATTTTAGTTTTGTTATAAGTATTATCAGTGGAAATTATTTTTTCCAATGAACATTTTTTTTTGAGAATCATCTGTGCTTATATAAATAGAAGTAATTCAAACATTTTTACTATTGTGTAGCATTTTCATTATATTTGTATACTGTAATCTATTTATCTATAAACGTTGAAATGATTTCCAATGTTTTGTAAACTATTACAAGCAGTACCATTATTAACACGTGGTATACATGTGTGAAAATTTCCTATTGTATATATACTCTTTAGAAAAAACACCTCATTTAATCACAGTAGATATGCTTAGAAAGTATTCTTTTCTTATTTTACCAGCGAGTAAAAAAGTGATTAGAAATCTATCAATCATTAACATAATTAGCAAGCGGTAGATTTAAATCTAGGTCTTATTGTTCTGGAAGCCATGTTCTCTGTAATATACTGTGCTGTTATATATAATTGTTAAAAAAGAATCATGATTTTTAAAATTTTGAACAGTATAATGACCTAGATGTTTTAAGGATATCAGTTTTTAAAATCTGGAGGAAAATTCAAAAACTTCTGAATAATTTTATAAATTCAGTAACAGAATTATGGCTAATTTACTTCTCCTTTTATGCATTTTTTTAACTTTCTAATTAATTCTTTCTTGATTTTATGTTAGTTTTAATAGAAGACATGACATGGAAAAATTTTCTTTGAATAAATTGAATTTTTCTTTGAAAACAGTTTTTATTCTAGAGCTGACATAAAATAATATATAAAAAAGAAGTTTTAATATTATAAAAATATGGTCCTAATTACCTCAGTGAAGACTATTCCCCATTAAACAAAAGCATTACTTCCATAGTCATTCAAATAACAAGTGTTTCTAATCTCATGCCAAAATATACCACTTTTAAGCAAGAATGAACTTAATACAAAATAATGCAAACAATAACTTGGACTATCCTTTGATATTTGCTGACATATATTAATAGGTTGTGGAAATTTATGCCAATCATTTACCAAGTCAAATCCACATGTTCCAGGCATCAAAATACAATAAATAAATGCCTAAACCCAATGTACGCATTATCATACATTTGCCAAATCACCAGATGTGAAAATTTTAAATTAGTTTTCGTGGCATTTGTGTAAAATATGTACTAGTAACTTTGGTCAAATCAAGTTCAACAGGGAAGTTCAAAGAGATGCACAGAGGTTAAGGGAACTCATTATTACATCAGAGATCAGTTAGATCAAGGTAGACTTGCCTCCCCTAAAATTCACCATTTGAAAGTAAATACATGATTTCCTAACGTTCATTTTTGGATGCCATTTTGAAAGAGCAGTATGCTTCATGGAACGTTATTAGTAGTAGTCTGGCTGGTCACTATGAACAAAATTAGTCTCAATTTTCAGTTTTTCCTCTATAAAAATTATTATAGTTTCCTGTTTATGTTCACTTCTATGTTTTTGAATATCTACCTCAATCAACAATAGAAGATGCGCTTAAATAACTGCATTCATTTCTATAGGGATAGATGTACGACTAGAGGGAGCACTTTTTTGAAAAGCACTTATTCTGACATTATTACATGACCACGAAACTATTGGAAAAATAAGCAAAGTATATGAAAATATAAGAATAATGACTACAAGAATATGTTTGTAAAGATTTTGTAGATATTAACAGATAACTAAAAAAGCAAAGTAAACATAATGCACTTTTACATATTCAAAGCTGCAGAATTATATATATATAAAATTATTTAACAATTAAAATATATTAGTGGATCACTCAGAATATTTCTCATCTAACTAAATAAATGCACTTACCAAACTTCAAGAGACATTTCTAGAATCATTTCAGTGACCTAAAAAAAGACATATTAATCAGATTAGGTCATAAAGTAGATGTGTGTTTTATATAATGGAAATAAACTCAAAATAATTTTGAGTGCCAGATTATTTTAATCTAAAAAACAAAACCCTAAAATAAAAGTAACACAGCTCCTTGAAGACCCTAAACTACAGACGCAGTTCAGTAAACCAACTTTTGGCATGTTTTAATAAGTCTACTTAGTAAGTCATTTTAGCAAACACAAGAATTATCTCTGTCTGGGTTGTTTTCCTCCCTCAGTAAAATAAAGTAGCTCACCACAATTACTATTTACAAAACATAAAAAGTGCCTGAGATATAAAACTTCTGAGATGTTGTGTCTATTATTTAGGAGCTGCCTCCAGCCACAAAATCAGAAGCTGTAACAGCCCAGAGGTTAGAATCAGCCTGGGTGAAAGTTCACACGTGTGTATTTGAGACAAGTGCAGGCTGTAGTAACCTGGAAATACAACACCCATTCATGGTGGGCAGTAGACCTAGGGTCCAGCCAACTGTGGTTGACTCAGGAAATATCTACTAATGAGATCTGGAGCCTCCGGTTTTTATTTATTTCAACACTATTTGAGGCTATCAAATATATTGAAGGATGGCATCCTGCCAGAGAGACAATTTTTGTCTAAAGGAAAAGAAAATGACTAATATCCACTTAAGATATTAAGAGTTGTTTTTCCAGAGACTGTAAATCTGTTGTACAGAAAGACCTTTTCAATATTATCCCTGGCATTAACTACGAAAAATGTAGCTGTAGATTGTTATGAAAACCAAATGAGAAAATGCTTTGAAAGTTGTTACACAGTTGTAAACGTGTTATTATTTTTATTGTATCGGGTTACTGTAAGAACATAGATAGAGCTAACTTGTTCAATAAATTCAAGTAGAACAGAACTAGGATATACCTCTTGAAATGTGAAGAGGAAATTTTTAGAATCAACATAAAATACCATAGATTATTAGATTTACCCTTGTGAATTTCAAGGAAAGGAAAAACACAAACTAGAAGGAGATTTCCAAAAGGTTAAAATAAGTTCATAGATGGTTGATTCTCAGAGCTTAATTTTATGAGTAAGAAAAAGGTATTGAAATCATCTATACAAAAATTTTCCTCTCTCACTAAACTGTAAGCTCTGTCTTATATAGATTCCTATTACTGGTTCATTGTATAGTATTTGGCATACAACAGATAACACATATTTGTCAAATTACTCTTCGCGCGCGCGTGTGTGTGTATGTGTGTATGTGTATATCGGAGGAGGAGCGCATCAGGCAATCTTTTCTCATCAAGAAATAGTTGACTACTATTGGAGACAAAATCATGGGATGGTCTGAACCAGACAGCAGTTCCTATATATAGAATACTCTGAATGTTCATTAATCAAAGAAGCATATACATATTTTTAAAGTTAATAAAGTAATTGAGAATCCTAGGACAAATGGAATAATGCATGCCCAGATCAAAGTTACATCAAAGGGTGATTGGCTACCAAACAGGGAATGCAATTTAGAAGAAAACAAGATATGGGTAAAGCATGGTCTGTATTTTTTTTCAAGAAATACATAAAAATTGCCCCTTAAAATGATACTAGATTTTATGTTTTTATCTCCAGAAGGTAAAGCCATCATGAGTGAATGGAAATAATATGAACAACATTACAACTCTATGTAGAGTTTTCTAATAAATGGAAAGATTCAAGGCCTCTTTCATTGTGCCATCTCATGACAGAAAGTGTTCAAGAAAATGCTGGCTTCCCAGCTGGCAGGTCTTCAAGCAATTTATAAATTACATATCCAATGTTTGGCCAGGTGTGGTGGCTCACACCTGTAATCCCAGCACTTTGGGAGACTAAGGCAGGTGGATCACCTGATGTCAGGAGTTCGAGACCAGCCTGGCTAACATGGTGAAATCTCATCTCTACTAAAAATACAAAAATTAGCCAGGCACGGTGGCGCATGCTTGTAATCTCAGCTGCTCAGGAGGCTGAGGTAGGAGAATCACTTGAACTCAGGAGGTGGAGGTTGCAGTGAGCCGAGATCATGACACTGCACTCCAGCCTAGGCAACGAGAGTGAAAATTCTGTCTCAAAANCTTTGAATTATAGTCTCCAGCTCCATACAGATTGCTGTGAATACCATTAATTTGTTCCTTTTTTGGCTGAGTAGTATTCCATCTTACATATATATGGTGGATATACACACACGTGTGTACATGTGTGTATAATATATACACACAGATATATATGTGTATGTGTGTATATACACGTCTATATTATGCACACATGTGTGTAATATATACACATGTGTATATATGTGTGCATGTATATACACACATGCATGTGTATTATACACACGTATGTGTATAATATACACACTACATATACACATATATATGTGTGTGTATATATATGTATATGTGTGTGTATGTGTATATATATATATGTGTGTGTATATATATATATAATCCTTGAATATATCCAATGCGTGTTTGCTCTGACAGCTCCATGAATAAGAGGAAAATCAACCATGCTGCATTTATAGTCAAATTTGTCTTCTCCATTAGCACACACTTTCTGTATCTACATTTCTTGGCTAAGACATTCATGATCCTGGATGGACTGACAAGACTCTTTAAACAAAGGCAGGATAAAGGAAGAGAAGGCACAGGATTTTTCTGACATTTTGAATGTTACAGGCTGTGCTGCCAAGGTTCTTGTCACACAGATTAGGATCCTCACTTCCACACTGCCCAAGTGGGTCACCCACAACCAGGAGGAAATTTAAAACACTCTAACTGGGTGCACGATGTTCAGACATGCTATGTATGATAAGCTTGATGTTTACAATCTCTCTGCACCTTTTACCTAGAACATGTCATTCAGATAAAACATGTACTTCCTGTGAGGCATTAAACAATTACTCTAAACTTCTTCCCACACACTGCATAAAGCATCTCTGCATTACAGGCTTCCACGCGGCTTGTATTATCAAGACAATTAGAAGGAAGAATGACCGCCTCTTCCAGGCTTGCCCCAACACCCTAATACCTAGCTAGGAACTAGAACTAATTAGAACTCCACCTTTTTTAGGAAGGAGTAGGCTGTGTCGGCATGTATTCTTGTGAAAAGCAGCAATGTCATCTTTGAATTCCCCAGTGGAAAGCAATTTTAGATGTTTACAATTGGAGATTTTCAGTTATAGGAGAGTGGGCAGAACTGGAGGAGACAAACTATAAAAACTAAAAGCCATTTCAGCTTTCAAATAATTTTTAAAGGATCTAACCCACGAATTATCTTGAAAACTTTCCACAGTCATTTTGAAATAATGAAGCTTAAAGCAACAAGTGTAGTGCCTGACAATAAGGAAATCCTTTAAAACAGCAGTCCCCAACCTTTGTGGCACCAGGGAGCAGTTTTGTGGAAGACAATTTTAACATGGACCAGGGTGGCGGGGTGGGAGGGGGGATGGTTTCGTGATTCAAGTGCATTACATTTATTGTGCACTTTATTTATATTATTATTACACTGGAATATTTAATGAAATAATTATACAACTCACCATAATGTACACAGTGGGAGCCTTAAGCTTGTTTTCCTGCAACTAGACCTTCCACTGGGGGTGAGGGGGGACAGTGACAGATCCTCAGGCATTAGATTCTTATAAGGAGCATGAACCTAGATCCTTCACACGTGTAGTTCACAACAGGGTTCACGTTCCTGTGAAAATGTAATGCCACCGCTGATCTGAAAGGAGGCAGAGCAGCAATGTGATGGGGAGCGACTGTAAATACTAATGAAGCTTTGCTCCTTTGCCCAACTCTCACCTCCTGCTGTGCAGCCTAGGTCCTAACTTGCCATAGACCAGAACCAGGGGTTGGGGACCCCTGCTTTAAAATGATTATTACAAAAGAGATGCACATAACAAAATAATTTCAAACTTGAGAACCTATCCTATTAGTAAAGAGTTCTTCAAATATGCCATGACTTCCCTTATGTGCTCCAATATTTACAACACTTACTTTCAATAAAACATTATTTTGAACTCTGATTCCTAATTTATTCATTTTTTTTCTAGGTAGAAACAAACAGTAATTAATCATCATATTGATTCAATCATTATGCACATCTTTCAAGAGAATTACATATTTTCTGCTTTATCCATATTTACTTGACCTGTGCAGGATAGTAAATAAAGTCATTTTTAAAGGGTCATTTTTACTTAGAATCATGTTTCTGTACATTGTATCTCAATGGTGTGAAGAAGGAACAAGATGTGGATCTGACAAGGAGGCAATCGAAGTGCAAAGCAGAAATTACAACCCCATCAATACAAGCAAACTCACATCTAATAAATTCTGCATGTTTAAAAGTTGAATGAGACACTAGTAAAATCATTTTTTTCTTTTTTTCTTTTCGTTTTTTAGCAATATAGCTTTTAATCACCTGGGTGTAGGTGGACTGAGTCCGAAAAAGGAGTCAGCAAGGGGAGACGCGGTGGGGCAGTTTTATAGCATTTGGGTAGGTAGTGGAAAATTACAGTTAAAGGGGATTGTTCTCTTGTGGGCAGGGGCGGGGGTCACAAGGTGCTTGGTGGGGAACTCCAGAGACTTATTGTCCAGGAGAAGGAATGTCACAAGGTAATATCAGCAGTTAAGGCAGGAACCGGCCATTTTTACTTATTTTGTGGTTCTTCAGTTGCCTCAGGTCATCTGGATGTATATGTGCAGGCTTGGGCTCAGAGGCCTGACATTCCTGTCTTCTTATATTAATAAGAGAAACAAAACAAAATAGTGGTGAAGTGTTGGGGCGGCAAACATTTTTGGGGGTGGTATGGAGAGATAAAAGGCGATGTTTCTCAGGGCTGCTTCAAGCGGGATTAGGGGCGGTGTGGGAAGGGTGGCGTGGGAACCTAGAGTGGGAGAGATTAAACTGAAGAAAGTTTTTGTGGTAAGGGGTGATATTGTGGGGTTGTTAGAAGGAGCATTCATCGTATAGAATGATGGGTGATGGCCTGGATACAGTTTTGTATGAATTGAGAATTCTTTTTCAATATACAGTCATGTACTACATAGTGATGTTTCAATGATGAAACACATTTGCAACAGTGGTCCCCATAAGATTATAATGCCATATTTTTATTGTATCTTTTGTATGCTTAGATATGTTTGTTTAGATATGCAAATACTTACCATTGTGTTGCAAATGCTTATCATATTCAGTGCAGTAACATGACTTGCAGCTTAGGAGCAATAGGCTGTACCACATAACCTAGGTGTATAGCAGGCTGTACCATCTAGGTTTATGTAAGCACACTTTATGATGTTCACACAATAATGAAGTCACCTAAGGATGCATTTCTCAGCACGTATCCCCACTGCTAAGCAACATATAGATATACATAATATTTTTAGTAAAATAAATTAGCTTTTCCTACCAGGTATCATCTAACTCATTACCCAACAATTCAGGATAATTCAGGAGTGTCTCCCTCCCCTCCAAAATAATTGTTCTTAACAGACTTGAAAGACTTGTAAAAACCATTGTCTTCCCTGTGGCCATGTTCCACATTCTCATAGTTTCCTCCTTACATTTGATGATAATCTCATGTTCCTTAATTTAAGGTCCTTTTTGCTAGGTGGACATCAGTGGAAATTCTGAAGATCTGGGTAACCATTAGCTTTCATACAATAAGCCAGATTTCCTAAACCACTACTACCAAATCACTCTACTACCTCTTTTTTCTCAGACTGTCTAACTTTTCTCTTCTAAACTTCATTACTTTCACTACTCCTGTCTGAGCACTTGTCAGGTTTATAGCGCCTCCTGGAAGTGCATTCATGTATTCATTCATCCAAAAATGGTTCAAGTGCCTCATATACGCCAGGCTGGGTACACAATGGTAAATAACCTAGTCATGTTCTACTCCATGACAGAACTTACCATCCAACAGAGGAATCGCAAGAATGCAAGAGCATTCTGAAACACCCTAAAATTTAAAAGTTATAAATTGCCATAAAAGTCATAAAAATGTCACTTGTTTCAATTGTTAGTAACCCAAGATAAAAATGCATTTTCTGTTAAAGCCAGGAATTACTTGAGCCACATTTGAACTCTGTCCTGCATCAATATCTGAGAGTTTTAACATCTCAGCCAAAGGTCTCTCAACTTTCTTACAAAAATATATCGTTCTCTTGTTTTCTCTCCAAATTCCAGTTTGTCTCAACAACTTATTTAAATTGCAGTCTTTGTTTTCAAACATCAATACATGGTTTTCCAATGACATCATCCTGAGACTAACAACATTCTGAATTCACCATAAAAACTCCCTTCTTTTTTTCAGCTTTGTCACTATCTCTTCTGTGGAACTATCTTATTCATTTGCAAGTTGCACTTGTGAGTAAGCAACAATCAAAGAAAGCAATCAGCCAAAATCAGAGAGATGCCACAGGAGCCATGAGGAATGGCTATTTTCAACACTAACATCTAAATACAGATGGCAAACTAAAACACAAGATCAACTTAGAGACAACTTTTTTCAAAGTGTTGGCCAAAACAAACTAATTTCATCCAGAGAAATAAAGAAGCATAATCTTATCTGCTTCCAAGCCTAAGCATTTTCATGATTCTTTTGAAGTGGGCTACTTTGGTTCCCAAAACACTCTACATTCTGAATATTCTAGACCTTTCCACTTTAAAATGGGCCACTGTAACCCCAAACCACATTTGACACATTCAGTCATGAGGGACTGGTGCATTCTGAACTATCTTGAAACAAATGATCACTGCATCGATAAGCTCTACCATTAGTATTTAAATAACAAGTTCATTTTGGTCCATAAGTTCAAACAAATAAGTATGTTTGATATCCAGTTAAATCAGCTTCATAAAGCACATGATACATATTTAGTTAAATCTGGTCAATTATAATTAGACTGAGAATATTTAATATTTATTTAGTGCTTAATTGGCCAGGAAGTATTTTAATATGTTGTATGCATTAACCTATCTAACTATAACCACAACCTAAAAGGTAGGTACCATATGTAACCCTGTTTTACAGATGAGGATGCATGGCAAAGTCAGAAAAAATAACATGTCCACCATCACATGGTTAATAAGTAGCAGAATCATGATTCCATCTTGGGAAGTGGACATCTGACTCTGAGTCTGGGTCAAAAGCAGCAGGTTGTACCAGCATCTCTCAAACAACAATTCTGATGTTCTAAACTTTTGACTCCAACAAATACAATTTAAACCAGATTTTATCAATGGCAGCCCTAAAATTGTCTTTCTCCCCCAAAAAACAAAGTTATAAAAGTTGAGTGATAAAATCACAGTCTAAGGAAGAGCATAATTCAGCTTTCCACCTTCAGCGGATCCTCAATGCTTCTAAGCAATCATTGCATTCAACTCTACTTGACACATTAAAGCTGTGCCAAGCGTGACTTTCCTCAAGTCACTCTACACTCCCCATTCTAGTGACTTTCCACAGAAGCAGTCTGTGGTAAGCTGCACCCACCTTTTTGTTTTCCATATCAACATTCTTGGTATCTCTACCTACTAACGTTTTGCTTGCTAATGCTTCTGAGGAAAAAGCCAGAAGTTCCCTCTCAGTTCCCCATTACCTGGTCACGAATCTTCCAAAATTCACTACTGTAAGTAAGATAACATCAAAACTCCTACATCTCACATTTCTACTCTGCTATGGTCTCATCCCAATGTGCCTCTTCTTCCTTCATGAACGGATGATCTGTTCCCATCAAACTTGTCTAGGCACGGTTTCCCAAACATGCTCTGTCCTTTCTAGTCCAATGCCTTCAATTAGGCTGTTCTCTTCACCAGGACTACCTTCCTCCCCTTTAGAGACCCAACCATCTCAACCACACCCTTTCTTTAAGGACATGCCTAAGCCATTGATGTCCACTGTCACCTGCAATGATCCTGCTCCCTCAGCCCTGCCTTCACCTCTCTGACCTGATCTCCTCCCAGTCTCCCTCCCACTCTTTCTTTGTGCTTCAGCCACACTCTCCTACTTGCTGTTACTCATCTTGCTAGGCAAACTCTGCTTCAGAGCCTTTCTACTTGGAGTGCCTTCTGTCCTCAGATATCCTCAGAGATGCCTTTCTTAATCAAATTTTTGGAACTGCCTTTGTGACAGTTCACAATACACACGCATATACACACTGCCCCATTCTCTGTCCCTAGTTTAGTTAGCACTTGCCATTATCATCATCTGGCAGGAGTATCTTTTACATATTTACCTTGCTTTTCATCTGTCTTGCTACGTAGAATGTAAGTTTTGTGAGGGTAAGGATTCTTGTTCATTTTGTTCTCTGCTGAAATAGGCAGTGCCTCAAGAGTGTCTACCACATAGTGAAGGCTCAATAGTTATTTGTAAAATGAATTAATTAATGAATAAATAATTTATTCTTATGACTCTCACAGCACACATTGCCTGCACTGTCCATTTATCATGCATAAATATTAAACTCTATTTAATGATATGCTAAAGTTTGTAGGGGTAAAGTATACTGTTGTCTGCTACCTCCTTTTAGATGCATCAGAAGAGCAATTTTTTGGTAAAATGGTAATTATAGAATCTAGGTGGCAGTTAGATGATGTTCACTGTATAAATCTTTCAACTTTTTATACGTTGAACATTTTTATAATAAAATTTACAGAATAATAATGTTTTAGAGAGGACTTCTCTGACTATACAAACTTCAGTTGCCCACCAACTGTTTTCTACTGCATACCTTTATTTTCTTCACAGTATTTCTCGTTAGCTAATGGCGTGTTGATCATTCTTTTGCTCATCATTGCCTGTTTACTTTCCCTATTAGAATGCAAGCTCCCTGGAGAATTCCCAGGATCCTGTCTATCACCTAGAATACTGCCTGGAACATAACAGTTGTTTAATAAATAACTTCTCAAGTAAGTCAATGAATAGATACCTCATGATACTGTTTATTATTACCTGTCAGTTTACACATGAAAGTATACTTTCCAAACAGATTCTTAGTTCCTTGAAAATTGTACTTTTGTGCAGTCTTTTTTCAATGTTTAGCAACATTTTAGGAGCACAATAGAGGCTTACATTCTTCTCACATTAATAACACAATCTATTGGCAAGTTAGTATTTTAAAATTATATAATACTATATAAATGATAGATTTTTATTCTTGCATTATTATCACTTAGCTTCCATATCTGTAAAATGAGAAGAGCTGAAAGCTTTTGGGTGAAGAATGTCAAATGAAAATAAGGTATTGTACTTACAAGTGCAAGCTAAACATTGGGTACACAGGAACATAATGATGGGAAAAACAGACACTGGAGACTCCAAAAGTGAGGAGAGAAGGAAAGGAGCAAGAGTTGAAACACTACGTATTGGATACCATGTTCACTACTTGGATGATAGGATCATTAGAAGCCCAAACCTCAGTATCATGCAACACACCCATATAACAAACCTGTACACGTACCTCGTGAACCTAATGTAAAAAACAAAACAGGTTGAGTGTGGTGGCTCACACCTGTAATCCCAGCACTTGGGGAGGCTGAGGCAGGAGGATCACTTGAGGTTAGGAGTTCGAGAACAGCCTAGCCAACAGAGTGAAACCCCGTCTCTACTAAAATACAAAAATTAGCCAGGCATGACGGCCCTTGCCTATAATCTCAGCTACTCGGAAGGCTGAGACACAGGAATGGCTTGAACTCGGGAGGCAGAGGTTGCAGTGAAGCAAGATCATGCCCCTGCACTCCAGCCTGGGCAACAGAGCGAGACTCTGTCTCAAAAAATAAATAAATAAAATAAAATAAAATATTTTAAAAGAAGAGAAGTATTCTTTCTAGATCACCGAATTTTACAAATTAGAAAGGAGCTTAGAAAAAATTTAATCCAACCCTTCATTTTACAGATGAAGAAAATAAGACTCAGAAAGAAAGGAAAACAATTCATTCTGGAGAGCTATGAATGACAGAGACAAAATGAGGGTCCATCCTCTCAATTCCCAGTTTCGACTCCAAGTGAGTAAAGCAGGGCCCTGGGAATCTGCCCAACTCCATTTGGAAGCTCCTGTTATTTCTCCAGCGTCTCCTGGACACAGAAATCACTCTATGTTGACTCAGTATTAACGTTTGCATGACAAAACTATGAAAGAGTTTTTGCTAATGCTATTTTGCCTTGAAGAATTTGTTCACTCTTCACCAAATCTAACTGCTGTTTTTCCTCCACTGGCTTACCGTAACTATCTTCAAGGCTTACATCTCTTCTATCCCATTGCTCCCTCACCACCTCCTCTCTCTTACAACCTCTGTAAACATTGTAGAATGATCATCAGGAAGACTGGAATTCCAAGCTGAGGACAGAGGCTGGATAGTTGGGTGGCTTGCACAGGGCACTCCCATATGATCTGAGGAACAAGCAGGGGACGCTCCCCTTAGCCATCATGCTTACTTCTCTCCCAACTACTCCTGCAGCTCAAGGGATTATCATTCAGATAAAACTACAAAGAAGTCTGAAAACAAGGTAATGAAGAAAAGCCTGCTTGGACGACTGTTTTCTCAGGCACCCTAAAAAAGTAGTTACATAAGCTTCTTTAAATTCAGGAATGTGGAAAGCCTTTTTAGAGCCCTAGGGATTACACATCTAGCCATAAAAAATGACAGGAGAGGAAATGAATGTTGTCCACAATATCTTCTCTTATAAGGAGTCTGTGTATCATGGACTAAAATGAAGAAAGAAAAAAAATGATTTCAGAAAGTCCAATCCATGCTTCCAAAGCCCTCAACAGACATTTACTGAGAGCCTATGCTAGCAACATGCAATAGCTAAGGCCTGAAGATTTTAGCCTTTGACCACCTCTACACGCTCTTCCCTATGATTCAGCAAAATGTATCTGCCAAGCCGTTTGTCTTGCTGTGCCCCAGCTTGCTTTCTTCTTTCAAGACTCTGGCCTTCAGCAATCTGTTCTGCCCAGAATGCTCATAACTACTTTACTGATGAAATCCTGCTCTTTTCTTAAGGTGTAATAACAGCAACAATGACAAGTAACATTTATATAGTGCCTAATATGTTCCAGAAACTGTTCTAAGCCCTGTATGTATACATGCGTACATCTATGTGTTTATAGTATTGATATATTTAATCACTTATTTTGATTACTTTATAGTATAACATACTTTTAATCACTTTCAATCACGTATTGAATTATATGCTTAATATATAAACTAAATAATATGTAAGCATATATTGAACCATAAAATATATCAAATTATAATTAAATGTTTATATGTAATATACATTATACTATATATTATCATATGCATATATTATATATACATAAATAAAATTAACTTGTTTAAACACAATGATTCCCTTAGAAGATATTATTTCTATTTTATAGGTGAGTAAACTGAGGAACAGAAGAGTTACGTGTTATTTTCCCAGAATAAAACAGATGGCAAGGAACAGAACTGGAATTTAAACACCAAACAGCCTGTCTTTCAATGCCAACGTGTTAACCACAGTTCACCGTTCAACTTGTTCAAAATCAGCTACGGCTATGGAGACATCCCTGGCCTCCTCTCACAACATGATTGTTCTTTATTCTGCCTTTCCACAGCACTCTATACATATCTCATTGGTACTTATCTCACCGTCTGGGGATTTCTTTTTATCACATGTATGTATCTTCCTACTTCCACTTCTCATTTCAACCCTTACTCACCTCCTTCCCAGAGGGAGATAACTGAGAGAAGAACTTCCTACGCTTTATTATCTCTATTCCTTGAACAAAACACAATGGCTGGCACACAGCAGATCTTCAATAAATGTTTGTAAAAGGAATGAATGAAATAGCATTAAAAGGGGTCGACAGAATTGTGGGGAGTGCATCTCTTGGCATGAGACAGAAGAAATGCTTTTCTGCAGCAGGTGGAAGCACCAAGGTGTGCATGGACCAGAGCATCCTCAAGGTACCTAGGCCATTCTGATTGTATGGACTAGTCAAGAAGCTCATTTGGGCTAAGTTGGTTTCTAAATAGGTACACATTCATTTCATAAATGTCATCTATGTAATTAATTCTGTAGGCACATTTAATCAGTATTTCAAGTTTTCTGACCTAGAGGATTTTAGTTTACAAGAGGAAAATGAAAAATTGAACAGTATAGATAATTTAGTCCCAATGAATACCATAGATAATTATTACAGAGACTCAAAGGAGGAAGACTCATTTGGGGTAGTAACAGGAAAGGCAACACGGAGTAGCTGAGAGTTAAGGGAGAGGTAGGTTGAGGTGAGTGGAGGTACTTGGAAAGTCATTCTAAAGATGTGCAGAAACACCTTGTCTCTCCCAACAACAAGAAATTAGTATGTTAACCAGCCTTACACATACAGGCCCACCAGTTGTTTACATTTCTTACTACAAACTACTAAATTAGTTTCTTATAGAATTCAAAATCCAATGAGTTTATTCTGTACAAAATAATTTACCTAAGGTTTCATTATTCCAAAATAAACTATCAAAATTTCAGAAATGCAGCAAACCCAGAAAGTCAAAAATAACAATAACCTCCCATCATTCCTTCTGGCCTTTTGCTGCTTTATCCCTACTTACTTGAGGATTCTCCGAGATGGAAATTATTCTCCCGGAGAGATTTATTACTAAACATGTGGTTTTGAAATAGTTTGAATTTTCTAACATTTTTCATTGAGCCTACTTTTGTTCTCTCTCTCTCTCTCTCTCTCTCTCTCTCTCTCTCTCTCTCTCTCTCTCCATCTCTCTTTCTCTCCACACTCCACCATTCCTCTCAGATTTTGCATCTTTTTTTATCCTCCCCAATTTTTTGTATTAAATCTGCCATTGGAGTCCAAAGGCATTGCTGAATCCCAATGTCACCATTTGGAGCAACAAAGGAGATTAAAGCCTTAGTAGTGTTTGATATAATACCTCAACCAAAGTTTATAGATGTCAGAATAATTTTTAAAATTAGGACAAAAGTAAAAGAAAACAAAATTTTCTCTTTAAAAGCAAACATTCTAAAATCAAATAAATACAATTTTCCAAGTGTTAAACCCAACTTCCCAGAATCAATAGACTTTATCTAACATAAGGTTGGAATATAATTTTGCAGTGTTACTTACTTGGTTGAAAATAAAAGGAACTTCTTTCTTCTCTCCCACCTTCATTGAAGATACAGGAAATGTTGCAGTCCCTAGAGTTTCATCCATGACATAATTGGCATCCATTAACGTAATCTATAGAGTAAAATGTAGAGCACAAAAATAAAATTTCCCATGGATCTTTGGAAATAACATCTATAATTTCCACCACAATTTAAAAAATAAAGCTCTCCAATGATATTTAACAGTCATTTGAAGATCTCAATATTTAATTGGTAACAACACTTTTATCCTTTTCTTTTTTTTTCTTTTTGAGACAGGGTCTCACTCACCAGACTGGAGTGCAGTGGCGGGATCTCGGCTCACTGCAACCTCCACCTCCCAAATTCAAGCAAATCTCCTGCCTCAGCCTCCTGAGGAGCTGGGATTACAGGCAAGTGCCACCACATCCAGCAATTTTTTAATAGAGACAGGGTCTTGCCATATTAGCCAGGCTGGTCTTGAGCTCCTGACTTCAAGTGATCTGCCTGCCTTGGTGCTCTGAAATGCTGTGGCATGAGCCACAGTACCCGGCCAATCTTTTCCTTCTGAGTACTGTGTTTGCTATAAGATAATAATTTTTCACATTTTCCTGATTGATTTATTCAGTGACCATGTTTTCAAAAATTAAACTTTATCTCTTCTTTATTTTGGAATATGAGTAAGATATTAATGCAGAAAGTCAATACAAATATTTTGGGAAAATTAATTTTCACTTTTCAAAAGGCAATTTAAAATATTTTATTCTGTTATACTGGGATTCTCCCCTTTACAGCAGAAAATATGTTTTCTCCAAAGCACGTGGGGAGGAGAGCAGTTTT
Source organism: Rhinopithecus bieti (assembly GCF_001698545.2). Classification (NCBI taxonomy): domain Eukaryota; kingdom Metazoa; phylum Chordata; class Mammalia; order Primates; family Cercopithecidae; genus Rhinopithecus; species Rhinopithecus bieti. The sequence continues at coordinate 390,331 of NW_016826966.1, read as the reverse complement.
CCCAACCCTACCTAATTCCTGTATGTCCTGATAGACACTCATATTATTTGACAGACACCATTTAGATTCTAATCTACCAAGCTGCCCAGTCTAACTCCAGCTATAGCTAACAGGAACAAGAAGGCAGTAAAAGAACAAACTCAAGCATGTCTCTCAACATGAATCACAACCATCTAACAGCATCCAAATGGTTCACTTACCTCCAAAACATTTTCCTGATTAGGATCCAAAATAAATTCAAAGGTCTCATTCCACACAGGGTTTATATCGTTATTGAAGTGTCTTGTTCTCTTCCTACTGTCAGGGGTTGTAGAGATAAAAAGTTCCACATAGGGATCTGGAGTATCAACTACAGATAGTAAACACAAACAAGAAGGAGATAGAAAAGTGATTCATAGTTCCTAATGTTTTCATTAATATATGCTGTCATTTTATTTTCAATGAATCTGTAGTGATGTATTTAAATGTCTGAGACAAGATAGTATACACATAATAGAAACACTCATAGGGTAGATATTTTTACATATGTCGCTGTCCTTCATAATAGTCTTGTGAGAGGGAATTGTTTATTAAGTGATTTATTCAGAATTCCTCCATCCATCTAGAGAGGACAGGTTCACAGCAGTCAACATCTCAGTCAAGCTACTACAGGATGATAACAATGTCACCCAGCTAACGCCAGCATGCCCTTCACCCAGGACTGTGACAGTGACAAGATAATGGGTTTAAAACCAGAGACAAATTCACAGACCTACTGTGAACTCATTTTTGACAAAGGTGCCAAGAACATACATTGGGGGACAACAGTCCCTTCAATAAATGGTTCTGGGAAAACTGGATCTCCATATGCAGGAGAATGAAGCTACACTCCTATCTCTTGCCATATACAATAATCAAATAAAATGGATTAAAATTTAAATGTAAGACCTCAAACTATAAAACTACAACAAGAAAACATGGGGAAAATCTCCAGGACAACAGTCTGGGCAAAATTTATTGAGCAATACCACATAGGCACAGACAATCAAAGCAAAAATGGGCAAATGGGATCACATCAAATTAAAAAGCTTTTTTGTAGACCAAAGGAAAAAAATATCAACAAAATGAAGAGACAACCCACAGAATGTGAGAAAATATTTGCAAACTACCCATCTGACAGGGAATTAATAACCAGAATATATAAGGAGCTCAAAAACTCTGCAGAAAAACATCTAATAATCTAACCAACAAAATGAGCAAATGATTTGAATAGGCAGTTCTCAAAAGAAGACATACAAATGGGAAACAAGCATATGAAAAGTACTCAACATCATTGATCATCAGAGAAATGCAAATCAAAATTATGATGAGATCTCATCTCACCCAGTTAAAATGGCTTATATTCAGGCAATAACAAATGCTGGCGAGGATGTGGAGGAAAGGGATCTCTTGTACAATGTTGGTGGGAATGTAAATTAGTACAACCACTATGTAGAATAATTTGGAGGTTCCTCAAAAACCTAAAAATAGAACTACCACATGATCAAGCAATCCCACTGCTGAGTATATTCTCAAGAGCAAGGAATCAGTTTATTGGGGAAATATCTGTACTCCTGTGTTTATTGCCGCACTATATACAATAGCTAAGATTTAGAAGCACCGTAAGTGTCCATCAACAGATGAATGGATAAAGAAAATGTGTTACAGATACACAATGGAGTGTTACTCAGCTATAAAGAAGAACGAGATCTTGTCATTTGCATGGATGGAACTGGAAGTTATTATCTTAAGTGAAATAAGCCAGGCACAGAAAGACAAACATCACATATTCTCACTTATTTGTGGGATCTAAGAATCAAAACAATTGAACCCATGGACAGGGCAGAAGGATGATTACCAGAGGCTGGGAGGGGTAGTAGGGGGCTGGAGGGGAGGTGGGGATGGTTAATGAATGCAAACACACACACACACACACACACACACACACACACACACACAACAGAAAAATGAATAAGACTTGCTATTTGATAGCACAACAGGGTGACTATAGTCAATAATAATGTAATTGTTCATTTAAAAATAACCAAAAGAGTGTAATTGGATCCTTTGTAACAAATCAAAAATGCTTCAGAGGATGGATACCCTATTCTCAATGATGTGATTATTTTACACTGCATACCTATATCAAAGCATTTCATATACTCCATAAATATATACACCTACTATGTACTCATAAAAATTAAAAGGAAAAGGAAAAGGAAAAAAAATTGAAAAGTACTTTTAAAAAAAAAAAGATTATGTCCTATAATCTTTTAGGCCTATAATCCCAGCACTTTGGGAGGCCGAGACGGGAGGATCATGAGGTCAGGAGATCGAGATCATCCTGGCTAACATGGTGA
>NW_016826966.1:319721-387571 GCF_001698545.2 Rhinopithecus bieti | reverse complement strand
AGAGTGTATTTGTCAATGCCAGAAAATCATCCTGGTTACTTTATCAGATAAAATAATGGAACTCATTGTGAGAAGAATATCACTTATTGTTATAGAGTTGCCTTGTATGATTATATAGATTGTTTACTGAACAACTTTAAGGGGTGGGACTTATATTAAAAATCAACATGTATTTATTATGGCAATATTCAGATGGAAAAGAGGTGTCTCTAGGAAGTAACAATTTTTTTCTTTTTTCTTTTTTGAGACTCGCTCTGTTGCCAGGCTGGAGTGCAGTGGCACGATCTCAGCTCACTGCAACCTCCACCTCCTGGTTCAAGCAATTTTCGTACCTCAGCCTCCCAAGTAGCTGAGGTAACAGGCACATGCCACTATGCCTGGCTAACTTTTGTATATTCATTAGAGACAGGGTTTCACCATGTTGGCCAGGATGGTCTCGATCTCCTGACCTTGTGATCCGCCCACCTCGGACTCCTAAAGTGCTGGGATTATAGGCATGAGCCACCACGCCCGGCCAGTAACAGTTTTGTCTGTTTCACATAAATACCCACTTGAATCAGGGTATGATATGTGTGCCCACTGAAATAGAACAAAACAATTACAAATAAAGAAAATATTTTAATTTTCTCCCATTACATATACACTTAGCAACAAAGTGAGTGGCCCAAACTGTGCAAATATCGGTCACTCCTTTTTCAGGATTCCACCGAATCCTTTAACGTCTTATAGCACTGGACACACTATATTTTATGGATGAAATTATACATCTATCTGTCTTTTCCTACAAGACTTGTCTTTTCCTACAAGACTATAAACAACTTGAGGGCAAATATCTTGTATTCCTCAGCTGTACATCTTGAGAAGCTAACAAGAGAACGCAACAATTACAATATTTAAGGTTTCCTAACCTAAGGACTTGACTTTTCCATTTAACAGGTGCTTTTCCATGTGGACATTATAATTAATAACAAAAACAACAAATAACTAAGTAATGACTACAGGGATCTGTGCAAAGCACTTTACATACATTAGTCTCATTTAAACCTCACAACAGCGCTATAACGTTAAGTACTTACTTTAGTGTCGAGGCAACAGGAACAGAGAGATGTTAAGCAGTCTGTCCAATACCACATAGCTAATAAGCATCAGGTCAAGATCTTGAACCTGGGTCATTTGACCACAACAATCATTTCTCTTACTACATCATGTTCCTCAGTAACAAAAATTAGATCATAAGGTACATTACGGATTCTATAGAAAGAGGAGTTGGAATTAGAGGGAGAGAAAGAGAGGGTGAGAGCAAGAGTGAGGGAGGGAGTGGGGAGAGAAGAAGTACAAAGGTCCAAACAAAAAGATCCAACAATTGAAAATAAAGGAAAAGCAAAAATAATAGTTTCTGACCTATTGATTGTGTTTCCCTCCCCAAAATTTTTTAAATAGATGTTTTCTGTCAACAACAGCTATGGTCATCAAAAAACATAATCAATGCCTTTCACTTAATTGTTCAGTATTGCTCCTGGTTCTTTATGTAGCCATCAGCTTCTTTAGATGCATGTGTATGTTTGCTGGCTGTTATTATAAAATAGAAGCATCTACAAATGAGGTATCAGCCTTTGAGACTGCCTTTAATTCTCTGGCTTAGACCTTACACATCATTGGTAAAGAGCTGTGGGGCAAAAGGGTTATTGTAAAAACACAGACCCCGACCTTCATCCCTGAAGACCCATTATCTGCATATCTGTAGTGGAACTAAAGGCTTGCAATTTTTAACAAAATAGTCTAGCTGACACTGATGTAGGTCATCTTCTGGTCACACTTTTGATATCCTATTTTAGAGAAAAGGGAATAGCCATTCATTGTCATTTCTAACTCAGTGCTTATACCTCTCAACAGGACCAGGGAATACAAATCAGAAAACAAGAAGATTGACTGGAAAGGATGATAATGCGAAACGGGCCAAAGAAGAAGAGAACATGTCATAGGGTAATATTATCACATTTTCAACTAGGAAGTGACTGCTTCTTTTCCTTAACCGTGTTTCTACCATATCACCAGTGCTCAGGATTACAAATCAGAAGTAAAACTCCATATTTAGAATAGCAGTTGGTAGAAAATTACAAAGAAAAATATGTAATTTGAAGGAAAGTATTCAATTAATGCTTCAAATTATGTGTTACGAAACATAGCCCTACATCATCTCATAGGGCCAGATTTTTCTCATAAGGCCAATGCTCTTTTTTTTAACCATTTTCCAAGAAGAAATAGAAAAAAAAAAAAAAAACAAAGCCAGGCAAAAACCAACGTGGAATACAAGGAGTGCGTAGGAAGGGGAGGCATGCAGATGGCAAACATCATTCATTCATTCAACAAATACGTGAGTGCCTGCTATATGCCAGGAACTGCTCATTCACAAGCAGTTTAGCCTTGATAGGGAGCCAAACACTAAACTGAAAAATCGGATTATGGAAGTGAGTCAAATGTTAATAGCCTAATTTTAGAGGCAAGGTAAATTGAAGATAAGCAGTTACACTACCCCAGTGACTAGTAACTCAGTCACCCAGATTATTACACAAAAATAAGGTCAAATTGTAGGTGGGGAAATTGCCTTTTCAGACTTGATCTTTACTTGAATCTTTGGGAAAGAGGAGGGTGAGGTCTTCTTGGCCCAAACAAGATGAAGCAGGCTACAAGTGAGGTTCCTTGACAGGCACCAGACAGGAAAAGGAAGGGACAAATTGAAGCAGCATGAGTCAAACCATTATCTATCCATCTTCTCGCCATTTTAGACTCTCAATGAGTCTTATGTTTAACAAATTCTAATTCTGACAAAATGATAAAGAAAATACCGTAAAAACAATATGCCTACACCATGTTTATATGTTAAAACATCCACAGACTTTGTTTAAAAGTCAGAATCCAGTTTAATAGCAGTCACATTGGATTTGCATTATTTAATTTTACTTTTAAAGTAAGTCAGCTTTCTAAAATATATGTCAAGAGTGGCAGTGTTTCTAATTTCTCCTCTTGCTTCTTTAGCAAGAGACAAGATGTCAAAGGATGCTGGACAGTGGAAAACCACCAAAACTGCAGACTTTGATTTTGCAATCTGCAACAGCTCTAATCACTGTAAGCGATGAAACATCTATAACAGCGGTAGATAAGATAAAAAGTTTTAAGGCTGGTTTAAAGTTGGATTACAATAATCACATAGCTCAGTTTCTTTGCGTAATCTATAACCATCACTGGCATGGCAGCAAACAGAATTACAAGATTTGAAAAGGAAGGCAGCCCACTTTGACAGTAAACACAGCCCAATACTTTAGAGAAGTTTCAAGAAATAAATTAAAGAAAAAGTTAAATGTAGAATTTGTTTTTTTTCCTGTACACTATACTTATTTCATGGCTTTGTGAATTAATGCCTATAGGGCAATTGAGTGTTAAGTCACTAACTCAGCCTAATCTTGATTATTTTCAGCCAAACAGGTGGTGAAGCAAAGATGTAATATGCGGGCAAAAACCCCTTTTACATCTCATCCTTTTATCTAAATCTTGACAAACAAAAGTGTCGGGGTAAGGGATACAGTTCTTTTTTCTTCCCATAAAGTTGACATGAAACTACATGCACCAGAAATAGCTTCAGAATTCCAGGGCTGTAAAACTTACTACTAAACCTCAGAAGTTTAAGGAGCGCCTGCCTGAAGTCATAACAGGTCCATCTGTCATTTCAGCTTTGTCCAAGTAATATATCATGTGATTCATGAACTCATGGCAGCTTCTAAACTCCTAGTTCTATTTTAAATATTCTCCATTTGCCTATTTCCCCTTCATCAGTAGCAACTTAAACCTCTTGTTTGAAATAAAGATTACAAGTAACTTGTTACAATTTAGGTGATAAATAGAGAAAAAAAAAAGCCCACAGGGGAAAGTCCTCTCAAATGTGTAGTCAAAATATTTCCATTCTGAATAGCAATGGTGACATAGCTATTTTATATATATATAAAATATGTCCATTAATATATATTATATGTATGTCCATTATACATATATATAATTAGTCCATTAATCTATCATAATAGCATATTGTGACAGTGAGCTTAAAACAGTGTTTCCCCAAATATAGTCCCTTGAAATACCATGACCTTCACGGACTCATCTGCAGTGCCTGTTAAAAACGCAGAACCTTAGCACCTTCACTCAGATTCTCCAGCATGGGCCTGGAAATCTGCATTTTGACAACTTGAACGGGTAATTATTATGCATACATTTGAAGAACAGGGGCTTAATGTATAATATTACAAGGAACTAAAGAACAGTAGTATAATAACACCCACAGAAAAATTACAAACATTTTGACATTGAGAAGGAAACAAAGTTACTGGTCTTCTGTCAAGGAGTTATTCTGCCCATAAACTAGATTAAGCCCAGTCCAGTCATTCACTTCTATTTCTCTCCAGGCATAAAATACATTTTCAAATGGGCACGAGAAAATAAATCCAAGAATAAATTAAGTGTGGGTGTGTTAGTTGGCAATCTGTTTAAGGTGATGGACTGATGTTCAGATGTTATGCTTCAATTATCAACAAAGTAGAAACGACCTAACTAGAAGTAGTTAGATCAAAAATTAAAGGAAAATTTGTTGAAAGAAATGCCTCTGAATACTATTCTCAGATGTAGTCATTCCTTTGATACATTTATGACGTAATAATATTGCTAATTACACACGGAGATCTTAGAGCAGCTTTTATGATCATCAACCTTTTCGCTTCCCAGGTACTAAACTGGTTGAGATATGAGGTGGGAGTTAAGATTAAGTTTTTTCCCCGTGTAACCAATAGATCCAGCATTATTTACTGGTAATACTGCCTTTAACTCTTGCATTGCAGTATAAACTTTGCATTAATCAAGTGGTCACATAAGTGTGAGTCTGTTTCTGACATCTGTTCTTCTATTAGTCCATTAATCTACCATTTAAGCTTGCATCTATACCATGCCAGTACCAAACTGTCTTAATTATAATATTTTTAAGATAAATTGTAGTATCAGGTAGTCTAAATCCTGGAAATTTGCTCAATATCTTCAGGATTATACTGGCAGTTACTTCATTTCCATACCTCAAAGATGTCAACTAATATCTTATTGTTCCTGTCTGTTTTGTTAAGAAATCCACTCTTGTTCTTTTGCTTTTCAATATATTTTATTGGCTACAGAAAATACTCGGCCATTATATTTTCAAATATTACTTTTGCCCTATTCCCTCTCTCTTCCCAGTGCTTTTTATCATACCCCAGATATTCCTTATCTTTTTATTCCATATTTTATTTCCTTATTTGTCTTTTATGTTTCAGTCTGGATATTTTTTATTGACCAATTTTTCAGTTCAGTAATTCCCTCTTTAACTGTTTTCAAACTACAATAAAATCAGCTACTGAGTTCTTAATTTATTGTGTTTTTCAGTGTAAACTTTTCCATTTGATTATTTTCTATATATCTGGTTTCCTGGTAAAATCCTCCATCTTAGCATCTATTTCCTTGAACATATTACTCTTAGTTATTTTAAGATCCATATCCCATACTGTGGATCTATTTTTTCTTGATCTTATTTTTGTTATGCTCATATTCTGCAAGCCACTGAATATTTATGACTCAGTCAATCTTTGACTGAATGCCAGACCTTTTTATGACAAATTATGGAAGAGCCAGATCTACCTCCACAGATGACCCACTTTATTCTCTGGCAGGCAGAGAAAGTAGGACAGATATCCTCTATTAAATTTTTAAAAATGAATTGACTTCATTCTTTGTAAGGTTAGTCTACCTCTTGGTCACTCCCACTCTAAGGCTCCCAACTTACAGTCAAGGGTATTTATTCGGCCCCTTTTAATTTGGTCTTTTTGATCTCCTTATTTGTTTGTTTGTTTGTTTGTTTCCTCTTATGAGACTGCCAATAACTCTCTTCTGTTTTTCAGGTGTTTTATGTTTGCTTCTCAGGCTGTTGCCCTGCATGAATCAAGAATTTGGCTAGTGCCTCATGTTGAAGGCGCTGGCTGTCAGGCATACTACTCTAGGCTTTCTCTCAAGGAACTTAGCTTCTCAAATTCAACTTATTTTGTCCTAAAATCCAGTCTTTATACTCCAAGTCCTTTGAGATTGACAAAGCTCTGCTGAATTCTTGACATCTTCACTGCTTGGCTACTTCTTATCCCTATCACTCCCCTCCAACCTACCTACATGCAGCTAACTAATAGATTGAGGGAAAATGTGGCTTGCAGAATATTAGCTTATTTCTTTCTATCTTTTATTTTCTTTTTTTTTTTTTTTTTTTTTTTTTTTTTTTTTTTTTTTTTTTTTTTGGAGAAAGGGTCTTACTCTGCCACCCAGGTTGAAGTACAGTGGCACCATGGTGCCATCTCATCTCACTGTAGCCTCAACCTCCTGGTTTCAGGTGATCCTCATGCCTTAGCCCCCTTCCCCAAGTAGCTGGGACTACAAGTTCACGCCATCATGCTCAGCTAACTTTTTGGATTTTTAGTAGAGACGGGGTTTTACCATGTTGTCCAGGCCTGGTCTCGAACTCCTGGGCTCAAACAATCCATCTGCCTTGGCTTGCCAAAGTGCTGGGATTATAGGCATGAGCCACCACGCCCGGCCCGGCTTATTTCTCTTCTGAGATCTTAGTCCCTCAAGTCCCAGTTTACTCATCAGCTTTTCATTTCTTTAGACATTTTAAAAAATTAATTTAAAATGTGTTTCCTAAGTTATTATTAGGAAAAGTAAACACTCTGCTATTAGTCACTTTAGCATGCTTCAGTGACCATTTAGTTCCCGACTTGGCCAAACTATAATAATCCCTGTTCTTCCCCTCTACCCACCATTCTCCACATGGTTGCTCAAACATTTACGGTTTTTTTCAAGTCACCTACCCTACTTACTACTTCTCTTTTGAGGACACAATTCAGACTCACACTTCACTGAAAAAAACAAAAGGGGAGGACTTGATGTAGTCTTTCCATTTTCCTTCCCTGTATCTCACAATTTGAAAAATATGTTTATAATGTAATAATGCATTTATACTTAAGTCCTTCCTCTATTATCTTAGAAGGAAAAGGATCCTTACACTCTTCTCACAATCCCACTGTTCTGAGATATTTCTTATTTTTTAATCCCCAGACTCAAATTTAACCTGTAAATATTGGTTTGGCCTTAGCTATTTTTTCTCAACTTATAAATATAAACAAATATTGGGCATCCTAAGAAAAATGAACAAAACTTCATCAATTCTGACAATACTTCCAGATCTTTTCTCTCCTACATCAAAGATTTTGGAAAAATAAATATAGTCTACACTTATTGCTTCTAAATCTCATTATTCCATAAGTTTCCAACCTACTGTCCTCTGCCTTCTTCTGTTACCCTAAACAGTTAATTCTCTCGAACATAACTTCAATGCCAAATTCTGTGAGCTTTTTCTCACTTTACTTGACACATATGCAACATCCTCGGTGCAATTATCTTTCTTTTGTGTCTAATACATCGTTCTTTTGTGATTTCCTACCCACCTCTCTAAACAGCTCCTCTGTATCTTTCACTAGCTTTCTCCACCTCAACTTATCACTAAACTGTGGACTTTCTTCTTGTGTCCCTTACAAATCTCTTATTAGAATTCTTCAAAAGGAAGCGAGGCCTTTAACCACTGTATTGCTCATGTAGCCAAAACCAAGTTGCAAAGGAATTATCACAGTTATTTATATAGTCTTGAAAATACTCAATATGCACCCATTATATCACATGGCACACATTAATCGTGTAGTCTAGTTAATCTCAGATCCTTTAAAGTCGATTATCTTCAAAGTTTAAATGGCAGCTATAATGCATTCCTTCATTTCCTCAAGGCTACAAGGGGAAAGTAGTATAAACATGAAAAATATGAGGTTCTTGATTATATGTTAACATATAATCTATTCTTATGTAATATATTTTGAAATAGTTCAATCCTGTTTAGTTACTCCGAATCAATTCTGGATTTTCTTTAACCTTCCTATAGTTTTGCCTTGCACATAAATGTCAGTGTCTCCCTGATCTACATCTGTGAGCCCAACCTTCATTCTGAGATCGTAAATCTGCTCTCAAATGCCTCAAAAATACCTTAAATACCTTGACGATATCTCAAACTCAATATTTACAAAGCAAATTTATTTTCATCATTCTTTTCCTAAATGCAAGACAAAAATTAATACAAAAAAAAACTAAAATAAAAACTTGTGATTTTTCCCCACTTTCTTTCCTATTTTATTTAATGATGTCATCTTTCCTACCTGTCTGGGCTAGAAGCATGAGAGTTATTGTCTTTTCTTCATAATTTACATTTCCAATCTGTCTCTAAGTTTTAGCTTTTCACTTCTAAAATGATGTTAACATCTGACTCCTTCATTTCATTCAAAATAATTGCCCCAATTCAACTAAGCACCACCTCTCACATAGACTACTACCATAATCTCTTAGTTGCTTATTCTCAAGGAACTTTCTATAATGCAACCACAACTATCCTTCTGAAACACACTTTTGACCTTCACTGCCTACCAAGTCAGGCTAAATATGGTGAGAAAGACTTAAAGTCTCCCTCCCCACTCCGCATCAAACCCAAGGTTCTCCTTCGAGTCAGTGACCCTTCTCAGCCATTCACTGGAACATCACTCTATGGCAAAGAGTTATCTTTGGAATCTACACATTTCAAACATTCCACACAGGCATATTGATGGCAGAAATATTCGTTCTAACAGAATATTGCTGTACTTTTAGTTGTACATGTTGTTATGTTTTCTTTTGGCGTTTTAGCTGATAGCTAAAGTTTATTTAAGTTGTTGTTCTTGTCCTAAGAATATCCAAGATAAGGGTCCAAACACGGTACAGTAAAGAAATATGGGGAATGAGATGTTCTCTCCATTTTTTCCTTATCTAGTACCCACTTCCCTAGTCAACTAGTTGTTTTGTTTTCCTCTTGGGTGAAACTGGCAACTTTAAATCAAGTTCCCCAGAGGCTTTATCTATATACATCTGCATAAAATAAAAATAATTTCACATAAAACTTCAACCTGCTGGTCAAGTATTATTATTTCCATCAGAGGTGAAGAAATTGAGACTCAAAGCCATTTAGTGAGTTGAGCAAGTTCATTCACAGACAGGGTTTTAACCCAGTTTTTCTGAGGCCAGATTTCTTGCTCTGTCAAATATTCCAATACTAATAATTTCTACCTCTTTTTGTCTCTATGAAACTGTAAAGTCCATGATAGCAGTGAGCACAACCTTCCTATTCACTCCTGTGTCCAAGAGTCTCACATAAAGTCTGAGACATAGGAACATGATAAACATTTCTAAAAGAAAGGATGATGGACTGACCCTGACCAATACTGTGGAAGAGGTCATGGGCATATAGGTTATAGACCTTTATCATAGGCACAACAGTCTCCACTCAGATTTCATTTTACTCTTTGGTAATAGATCTCAACCCTCCTGGTGTTTGTCCCCAACACGTTTATTTGGATTGTAATATAAATCAATGTCAGTCATTTCTTCCAAGTGTATGTGTAATTAACTTTTATTTCTAAGTATTAATTTTATATTTAAAAAAACCTGAACCTCAGCTTACCTCCCTTCATAATAACTCCAAGGAATAGGCAGAGTGCCACAGGACTTGTTACATGTAGCAGCCCCTGCTCCCTCCAGAAAGAGCTCAAAATTAGAATCATTATGTCTACAGATGCTGAAAGACAACTCCTGGGAATTGCTGGGAGTGCAGAAGCTGGAAAAGTTAGTGAAGAATCCAATGTGGTTTAGTAAACAGAACTTGTGCAGTAATTCTGTGGGGAGAAAGGAGAAAAGCTTTTACAACAACTTGAGCATTGTCTAGGAACTCAAATACAGAATGCCTTTCCCCTCATTTGAAATTAAAATGCAGTTTTATTAACACTATGTTGAAATTCCTTTATTAGGCAGTCTCCAATTTAAGTTGTACATTTCATTTCCTTTTTTCTCATAGGCTGAAAATGTATAATAGTGGTTTCTAAAATCACATTTCCTTTTTATGGGAGCGTAAGGGAGCATGACACTATCAGAAAGTGCCATTGGCCAAATGGATGTCAGGAAGATAGCACAATAGCATCCACTCATGATCAACTTGGTACATTTTGTACTAGCAATTGATTTAGTACATTAATGACTAGCTGAGAGTTGGCATATAACAAAAATGATTTATTGCAAAGATGTTGATATTCATGGGAAAATGGGGAGAAATATAAGCCAAAACAACATGAAGAAGACTAAATGTAGATCTAAAACAGAACTGAAAATGTTGTTGTTGCCTGCATTGTCATTTTACTTAAATTTCTATGATACCTTCTTGGAAGGAAATAAAAATATCTTTGTAATCCGTATCTATGCTTGGAATGTTTTAAACGCTTAAAATGTACAGATATTTCTTGGAATCTTTATAGACTGGAAAGAAAGAGTAATTCTCCAGAAATTCTTATATACCACGATAAAATATATTAATTTATTCATATTATTCATTTTAGCTATACGGATTTAACTATATATGAATTCCACTTACTGTAGACAAGAAAATTATTCTTTTTCATTAAAAAGAGATTCTTAACCTTAACGCTACTGACATTTTGGGCCAGGTAACTCTTTGCTCTATGGTGCTGACCCTGCCTTCTAGATGCTAGATGCCAATAGAAATACCCAATTTTGACAAAAATGTCTCTAGAATATTGCCCAATGTGCACCAGGAGGCAAAATGGTTTCCCAGTTTAGAACCACTGCACTAAAGCAAGACATATTCTTATTATTTATTCACTAGCATAAATAATAAAAATAGCTAAGTTCCCTAAATAATATATATTGGACAGATTATGTCAATCTCACTTTAAGTATTTTTCTTATGATTTTCTTTTCCCAAACTGAAATGCACCCCCTACTCATTCCATATATTAAAAGGCTACCTACGTTATAAGGCCCATCTCAATCTACACTCAAGTTGTAAAGTCTTCTCTTATTGGCAACACTTTTCCAAAGGGTTATTCAAGCCCATTTCAGCTTCCCACCTACCCCACACACTGCTTACAGGCAAAGCTGCTGCACAAGTAAACATCGAAGTGAGGTAAGTTTGAGTTCCATCCCCAAAACGTAACAGCTCTGTGATTCTGGACTACGTACTTAACTAAACTTTAACCAAACTTCTTCACCTGTAAAATTAAAATAAAGGCAGTACATAATCTCATAGTATCACTGAAATGAACACATAAAGTATATCTAATGTAAAGTCCTAAGAACTTTGCTTAAATTTTTGTTTATTTAACCAACACTTGCATTGTGCATACTATGCCATAATTTCATTTAAGCTTCATAAATAATAGTAGGATTATTACTCCCATTTACTAGCTGAAGATACTGAGACATAAAATAGCTAAGTAACTTGTCCAAGTTCACATGGTTAATAAGTAGTAGAAGGGAGATTTGAACCCAAGCAAGCCAGTTCCAGAAACCTTGTTTAAACCACTAAACCATGCTTTCTCTTTGTTATAAATTGCACACTCCATAAAGTTATCCACAGTAGATATTATCATTATTTTTCTTGCAATTTTCAAGGTACTAAATAAGTACTAACTACATAGCACACACTCAGCAATTATTGATATAGACATTAGTCAAACCTTGCTGGAATACGTGCTGGGTTATAGTTCTTTAATATTTCATTTCTGAAGTTAAAATCGCAACGTTGTCATTTCGTTTTGCATCTGGAGATTTGAATTATTCTTATACATCAACTAAAAAATAGTTTTGTCTGGAATTTTATCCAAATTATTTCATTAAAATATATTGATATATTAAGCGAGGAGTGAGAATGAAAAAGTGCATCCAAGGAGCCAGTAAAATTTATAAAGACCCTCAGACCACAGCTCAGCTAAGTTTAATCCATCGTTTCAGTCTCTACATTACCTAATTTTTATTTTTAAGAAAGATTTTATAATATTAAGATATACTAAAATAACATATGGTAAGCATGTTCACTTAAATGTTTAAATTTTTAGAGCAGCAGAGGTATTCTCTTAGACATAAAAACTTTAAGAACATACTTGTCCTTGGCAATTTAAGAAACATTTAGCCCTGTTTAAATTTAATTCCATTAGGTTTTAATCACATACTTTCTCTACAGAAGTGGCATATGGTTTTTGAACAACTGATATTATTGAAATATCGTAGAATATTATTCACTGTATTCATCAGACCTAAAACACATGAATACGCATACAGAAACAAAAAAACTAATAAAGTATAGAGATGAAAAGGATTAATTGTATTCATAAAACCACTTAACAACTTCGTAAACTACCTGACATTCTAAGCAGATGAGGAAGGAACAATAATGCCTTACTAACACATTATATTTCTCCACTACACAGAAAAGACAAGATAAGAGATGTGAGAGAGACATGCGTTATGAAACACTTTACTCATCTTGAAATTATCTTCCATGAAAAGACCATTGGGAAATAATTTCATTATACTTAGAAATTTTAAAATCTTGGGTGGATACTCTAAAACATTCCAAAACCATTAATAAACTAAAACTCATGTTCAGTCATAACCTGAAGATTGATGTTAAGGAAATATTTATATCAGAAAAAATACATTTTAGGGTTGCTGGTCTATACTTTAGCCAAAGCATTTATAAAAACAGCAATATCATTTATAAAAAATAAGATTTGAAACTCCATAATTAACATAAAAAAGATTAATCAAATTCACTCAAAGGTGTCATAAAATTTCCTGTGCATTGAACCTCAGAAAAATTCTAGTTAGTGGTGGATAGAAATAAGAGTCATTTATAATCTTTAAAAAGTGAAGTATAAAATTGTTTTCTAAAATTCTGTCTCTACTGAAGCAAATAAAGGAAGTAATATCAAAAAATAAAGTAATAATTACACACTGTCACATATTTTACTCATTCATTCAATATTCCCTGAGATCTTACTACTATGCCAGACTCAGAATTAAGCTTTTTTTTTTTTTTTGTGAGTAAGCCTCAGGCCTTAGTCTTAAAAGTGCATGATTACACTCCCATGTGACAAGTGTTACAAAGAAGTCTAGACAGCTGCTGAGGGAGCACAGGGAGTGAAACGTACCCAAGTGTTTTCGGAAAAGGGTTTAACAATGCAGATACCATACTCCATTTTGTTCTCTCAAGCTAAGAAAGAAGGGTCCGATAATTTGCTCAACACAGAAATTCACAACGGAAATTTCTTGTCTCTAAGGTGAAAAATTGAAAATTAGTCCAATGCACAGACTACCCAAAATAATACTCTTGGTTCATACAAAGATGATGTTGAAGAAATAGATGTCTTTTCATATTTGTGTTTGAAATAACTATGATAATAAT
Source organism: Rhinopithecus bieti (assembly GCF_001698545.2). Classification (NCBI taxonomy): domain Eukaryota; kingdom Metazoa; phylum Chordata; class Mammalia; order Primates; family Cercopithecidae; genus Rhinopithecus; species Rhinopithecus bieti. Next base: position 374,136 of record NW_016826966.1, on the reverse strand, counting down.
GGGTCACATTTATTGAGCACTTTCTGTGTGTTAGGCGTATAAGTACTTTGCATATGTCAACTCGTTCAGTGCTCACAATATCTCCCATGATGGAGGAAGGCAGAGACGGGAGATGTAATCTGCCCAAGGACACAGGGCTCGTGAGCAGTCTGCCCTATCCATCTTTCCTGGAGCTTCTGATCACCGTGAAACTCAAGAATAGCTACCAAACAGATCACTTATTTTCACATTGATTCCTACATGCTCTTGTTGCTAAAGAAGACTCTTAAAAGATTAAATAGATAATGTTTCCCTAAATATCCAACACCCTGCCTCTCACTCCAACATTTATAAATAGGAAGACTGAGTTCTAAGCTCCTTTTTACCGGGGAATCATTAACACTTTGCATTGAGAAGTGGGACCTCTGAGGAGGATTAAGCAGGTCGCACTACAGGTGAAAGGGTTGAGGCTGCAACTTTGGAAAGATAAAGCTGAAGGAAAGAGGGTTATCCTTCCTGAAAATGTTATACGCATTTGGGTTTTCTTTCATTTCTACAAGTTTTAGAAGCCCGTGCTTCTTGTGTATTGTACACGGGATGGTGGCTACAGGATGGCCACGGGGTCTAAACTCTAACCACCATCACCGGGAGAACAGCAGTAAGATCTCCCTGGTGTGCTGCGTGATCGCTGGGGAAGACTGCTCTGAAAGGCATTTCAGTGCCTACCAAAAAGTGGATGGCCAGAATCCATGAAGACAACATTTAACAGAAGGGTCGATGCCAGTGATGACAAACAGCAAAGATTATGCAAGCCCTACTCCTAATTTACAAGCAAGTATAAATGCCTAGAATTCCTGTAGGACCTTGGAGAGAGGGAGATCACTGACAGTTCCCCCACCTTCTTTAGGGAATGGGGCTCACAATAAAAACTAATGTGATATGGAAAAAATCATGTAAGGGAAGATTTCACGGCCCTAAGCAAGAATATAGAGACTATCCACACCATTACACGGTGATGTGTACACTTTCAGAAATTTCTCCACAGGACTGCAAAGACATAAAAAGCAACACAGCATGATTTAAAAAGAACTGAACATTTGCACATATTTAGAATATCTACTTTATGTATGAACATACTGTCAAAATAAACTGTCAAAAAACTTTCATAGTTATTTCACGAATCTTATAAATGTTCAACATGCATCCCTCACATCACAAGGCCCACATCAGAACTGTTGCTGACTCATCCTAGACAACACACCTCCACTGAAGGAGAGGCGAAGGCACAGTGGGTTCCTTCTTTCCTCAAGGCCATAAAGCAGAACAAAATCAAGTTTTCATAAGTCCCCACAAGAAAGCATGTGGTCTAAAACATTTGAAAAACCTTTTTCATTCTGTTTGGAATCACCCTGGTTTTGTGCTTACAATTCTCTGACAATGTGTGAAAGAGGAAAGTTTAAACTTCCCTTTGGGAGAAGTGCCATATTTTCATTAGCAGCAAGGATTTACCTAAACTTCATACAGTGGAAACATATTACATCACAGGCGTGCCACATCGGAACCAAAGCTCTTTGCAGGAGAGAATAAAACAATGTTTTACCATGCTGCAGTGGTTAAAAGCAGGGTACCTGGAGTGATGCTGCCTGGCTTCTTAGATGGATCACAAATATCACACAATCAAATATCACACAGTCAAATATCACACAATCACCAAGTAAGCTGAAAGAGAATGACATATTAAACTATTTATGGAAGGTACCTTTATATGTATGAGGGAAAGACTATATTTGTAAATGTTTGTGTATGTATAGTACATTTCATGCATTAGTCATTTAACATGAAGTGAGCACTGTGACTTTTGAAACAATAAAAATATATGTTCTTCCTTTCTCATGGCTTGTAATCTGATATTTTTGTAATTTTAGTGTAAAATAATTTCAGAATTTAACAATGTAACTGTGGTATTAAGGTATTTGTGTTTATTTCTATCATTCTCATTGATAATGTAATGAGTTATGTAATTAAGCATGCTTTTATAAGAATTTCAAAATAAACAGTATTAAGGTATTCATGATTATTTCATTTTACAAAAGTAAAATCAGTGAAAAATAAAAGTCTTAGAACCTTTGTTCCATCATGGATTTTTAAACTCTTTGCTCTGCTCACAAGTCCTGTAGATCTCAGGGTAAGCAAATATAAACTAGAAGAAATTGCCTAGAGCTTGTCTTTCAAAATGTGGTTCATGGGTCAGCAATGTCTACATCAGTTGTATGTTAGAAATTCGGAATCTACTCCCCAAACCTACAAAACCAAAATCTGCATTTTGAATAAAAACCCCCAGTGACTCATACGGACATTAAAATTTAAGAAGCACCGTTTGGGGAAGATTAGGTCCAGCCTTAGAACGGCAAATGGCACAACCCTTTAAAAATTAGAAACTTGATCCAAATCTTGCCAGGAAGTTATCAGAAATAGAATATCATTTACCTACAGACATAGACTTTTTTAATATTAAGAGCCTGAGGTTATTAAGAAAATCTTAAAGAAGTATGTTAAGATATTAATCAACACAATCTTATAAAATTGACTTGAATATAATGAGCTCATAATTTTCCCAAGCATGTGTATTTTTTATTGGAGTTTAAATGCGAGCATTAATCACCGTTGTCATTTGAATACTTAAGTTAGATCCACCTGCAATCCTATAACTGTTCTTAGAAGCTCTATTGTTTATGATGTTAATTCTGTAAAGAAAAAGAGTCCATGTGTCTAATCAAAGGACCAGACAAGGAAAGAATCCTCAGTATATATCTACATAATTAGGATAGTTCTAAAACTCTAATATTCTGTAGTATTTTATCATTTAAAAAACACTATGGCATTTCTTATCTAATCTCATCACAGGGAGTGAAACATGGCTCTAATACTTCTGAATTCTGAGACTAGACTCCATTATCATTCAGGATCTGTGTTTTCCCCAACACTTTCTAAAAGAAGCAGAAATTCAATAAGGTAGCTATTGCATTTGTGTCACCTATTTCATTTGGTTATAAAATGAGTTCGTGACCAGAGTTGTGTGTTCTGTTTCTTACAGGCACAAAGAAAATTCTATGACCAACTGAAATACTACACTCACTGCAGCCATTCTGCAAACTTATCTTCTGTTAAAAGAGGAAAGGGACAATGTAGAATATAGAGTTTAACACACATTCACCCAACATTTAGCACCCAACATGATGTTGACATGTAGCTTGTTGCATATCACATCTACAACAACTTCCTGTAGGTTTAAAAGTAAGAGTTACATTAACGTTATCAAATTAATGCAAGTTACTTATTTCAAAGATAAAAATAGAGCGATGATTTTGAGTCAGGTGTAAATGTGAACTTCAGACTGCCTCTTCCTATGAACTGTAAACATAAGAATGCAGAAGGAGCTATTACTGGAGCACTGGGTATAAATACTACATTTGAGTAATACTGAGATTAGCAACCATGTCTGGGAAGGAACTGGCAGCTGTCTTATTCTTGGCTTGTCAATGCCCTCAAGTGAAAACAAGAAATGAAAGAGATGCTATAAATTAAAATGTCAGCTCTGACTCTTCAAAAGACAGTTTATTGGGTGTTGCTGATTTTATTCTGATGTTTTAACAGTGCAGAAGCATATTTCTAAATGTAGCTAGTTAGGGTAGCATGATTTATGAAAGGACACAATAAAAAATAGATATAACCTTAGTATTATCCTTTTCAAAAGAAGATATAAATATTTAACCAAGAATTAACTATTTGATGTTTTATTTGTCTTGACACCCTTGAGAAAGCCCTCACACACACAAGCAAGGCAGAAAACTCCAGTAGTAATCCATCATTCTTCTTTACCAAGATGTAGAATTTTATGGAGCTCTACCTTTATAAATAAATGCAGACACTATAAACAACAGAAGAGGATGCAGAGTTCTGTGATCCTGGTCTTCACAGATCTTAGGACTTTTAAAAATAGTTCTTATAGTTCTATTCTTGTCTATGTTTAAAGAACTGCTATATACAAACACCCCAAATTCAGCTATTTGGTAATTTGTATAGATCAAACTCTCCAAGAAATATCATCAAAATTCCTCTCAGAAAAGTGATAGCTAATACCTGTGCCTTTTCTCACTAGAGTTTCCTACGGAACTTTTCAAAAATAAAGTGGTTGGCACTGTATATCATCAATTCACTTTTCCATAGTAACTTTATCGCTACATTTATTTCTCAAAAAATCCTTCATGTTCTTTTTGTCTCTTCCTGACTCCTGTGAACTCACTAAGGTGATGTAAATGGTTGGCAACAACTCCCTCCCCACAAAAAAAAGCAATAATTCAAAAATAATCCAATTACAAATGCTGAATAAAAATTCTAACAGAATGCCATAACACTGTCATTTCTCCCACAGCAATTAATCTTCACTGGCCATTCCTTCCATGGGTCCTTCACTCTAAAAAGGAAGCTTCTAAAGTTAAGAATCTAATCTGTGTTATGTACACTGTGGGGATCCAAAATCTAAATGTTCCCTGTCCCAGGAGATGAATTAATATCTCAGGCTCATTCTTTTCATAATATTATCAATATGAATTCAAAGAGACTTAAAATGAAACTTTCAGCATTGCTTTTTTCCCTATTCTAATTATAATAAACAACCATTGCCAAAGTGCCTGGGCCTACCATGAGAAGTTGCTAGAAAATCAGATCCACACCAGTTGAAAGAGACTCATGCAGTATAAAGTTTGAACTGCTGTTGGAATCATCTTAAGCACAATTAATAGCCATTGTCTCTACAAAACAGAACTCTGCATTGATTAAAAAAAAGGGGAGTGGGGTGGGTTGCTGCTGCTTTATCTAAGAGATAATAACTGTATTTTTAAAAGTCAAATTAGCTCTGTCTTTTGCATGCCTGACAAGCTACTGACATAGAATTTAGTTGAATTAAGAATGGCTTTTCCAACACACAGCGTGACCTCTTTGGTTGTAAAACCCATACCTTAACTTAAGAGTATGGTGGGTAATAGTCTCTAAATACAGCTTCTAATGAGGCTTCTCTTTCACAGGGGCCTTTCTTTCAGTAAATTCTCATTAAAATGGTGAAAATGAAAAGAATTGTGAAAAGCAAAATAAGAATACCTTCAGAAAAATATTAATAAAGGGATGATTAGATGGTTTAAACTGAAGTCTGAGATAAACTTAAAATGTAAACCTCTGATCGAAGCTAGTTTTGAAGAAATTGCCATTGCTTTCCTCACCTGCCATAAAAACCACTGTTCAGCCAAAACTCTTGCTGTTAGATTCTACCTAACAATCCTCTCCTCGCTTCTGACATTTACCAGCTTCCCGGACTCTCCTCATTCACTGAAGCTTTAAGCTCACATTCTCTCTTTTCTTAGTATCTAACTCCTCCCTCTTTATTGGCATTTTCATTGCCATTTCAACAAGCTGATGTTCCTCCTGTTCTTTGAAAAAAAAGAAAAACCTGTTTTCCATATTCCTCTCCAATACATTTAATATACTACAATCACAACATTTTGAAAAATGAAAATTTAGTTGTGTGACTTACTACTTAAACGCCATCAAATTCTTCCCATTGCATTAATGAAAAAATCTCAGTCTTAAGTCTTTGTCTTACCAGGGCTTATCATCCTAGTCTATCATCCCCGTTATCTATTTTCTAGTAATATTGGGTCTGTTCTAGCTCCTCACAAGCATTCTGGTCTTTTTTGCCTTGGAACGTGCTGTTTTCTCTGCCTGGGACTACTTCTTGCTCTCATGACCAAGATACTTTTCTTTTAGGTGCCAGTTTAAATGTCGTTGGTCTGGGAACCCTACATTGCTTCCTGGATGATACATTGCAATCTCTGTTCCTTTACCAAAACCTGTTTTGAGAGTTAAATTATCCATTCCCATATTAACAATCTAAGATGTTAACAAATCTAAGACACTATTAAATCTAAGATGTTATCAAATCCATCATCATAATACTTCATTGTATCCATTATTCTTTCTATTCCCACCTGCATGAATTCCAACCATTTAAATAATAAGATTCCACAAGGAAAACCACCTTTTTTTAAAAGCATGAAGGAAGATACTGTCAACAAGTTAATTCAGCATTATCCTCAGGCTGTGGTTCGCATCATTTCAGGCTGTCCTATACCAGTTTCTATGGCTATTCCATACAAAATAAACATACTCAAAGGCATAAGAACTAGAGAAAAACTACATTTTACAAATTCGAAATGCATAATACCTCACAGAGGCAGCTTGTTTAAAGTCTTTACTCAGTACTCTTGTAGAAGCAAAATTAAACAAAATTTCTTTGAATTCCCAAGATGTGTACATCATGAAAAAGTCATTTTGTCTGACTCCAAGTGACCTCGGCTAATTTAAGGCCCAGGTAAAATGCTATTCTGACAGATAGCATCAGAGAACTGTTTGAAATGTTATCATTCAAAGATCTAGACAAACATAACCACACTTAAAGAAGACAGAACCTCTGATTTGTCAAGGAACTGAAGCAATTAGAGGGTGAACCATAATTACACATGTTTAACAGCAAAGAAAATAAGGGCACTTACGCATGTCACCAAAGGCCCCCTTTGTGACTTTGGCTAATTTAAGGCCCCAGTAAAATACTATTCTGACAGATAGCATCAGAGAACTGTTTGGAATGTTATCATTCAAAGATCTCGACAAACATAACCACATTTGAAGAAGGCAGAATCTCCGATTTGTCAAGGAACTCAAGCAATTGAAGGGTGAACCATAATTACACATGTTTAACAGCAAAGAAAATAAGGGTACTTACGCATGTCACCAAAGGCCCCCTTTGTCACTTTGGTGGCACGTAACACCACTACAGTAAACTTGTGGGAATACTGGTGCTCCACCTGGAAATAAAATGACAGTAAATTTGAAATAAGCTTCCAACATAGAACCTCATTTTTTCCTTGAGATTAATTTAAAACAGTCTACTTAAAAACAAGTAGCATGCATACCAGAAACATTATTTGATCTAAGGCTGTTTCTTTTTTCACTCTCTTCTCTCTCATCACAGTATCATTGGGAAGTTTAGATTGTGCCTTAAAATGTCACTACAGCTTGACCATGAGTACTTCTTTGTAGTCCGGTTTACCAAGCACTTGGTAAAAAATGTAAATCAGGACTGTAGGTATTCTACGAGCACAATCAGGCTTTGTACTTGTTGACTAGGAAGCCCTGGCTTATAAAGGTGAACTCAGAGCAAGACATTCTAGATTCGTTTGTTGTTGTTGTTGCTGTTCACTGAAGCAATCAATCAATCAAAAGTCTTTTCTGCATGACATTTCCAGGATAGCTTTCAAAACCCTGTGGACCCAAGGCAATAACCAGCAAACAAATTGCACGAATTGTAATGCATTTGTTAGAAATCATATGCAAGAATATTAAAATTTGCTATTAGCCTAACACCTTGCATAAACATAATAAACATTAACAGGTAGAGGACTTCATTAGACACGTTACCTAAATGGGAAACAGTTATCAAACAATTCTACTCACTAAAGCAGAATGAGGAAGCAGGAACTCACATAGTTCTTGGAGCAACTGAAAAGGTTACAAAATCTTTATCTAAAACTCAAGCATTTCTTGTTGTAATCTTAGCAGAGGTCACTTCCCTTAATTTTAGTAGGCTTGTTTAACTGGTTGAAAAGTTCATAATTGATTAAAAAGAGGCTTAGATACTGACAATACTGAAAAGTGAGTAGCAAACAGTCTAAATGCAAGGAGGCAAAAAAAAATGTCGAAAGTGTAGACAGATTGATAAGGACCAGCAGTAGTAGAATATAGGGACAAAAATTCGACAGCACTCAATAGCTTCTGTAGAAATCACTCCATCAATAGTGTAATTAATATTCCAATTTATAATACAGCATCAAAGAGGTGAAGACATGAATAATTAGCATACCTTGTTTAAAAAGGCAGAGAAGCATAAAAATATTTCAAAATGTGCTTATTCAACTTTATTTTAAAAAAGAAATACCTTCAACATCCAAGAGTTCTGAGTAGCCAAAGTTTTATTATACATAAATGAAATGAACGATCAGAAAAATATTTGAAACTAAATGAAATTGACAGTACAACTTGTCAAAATTTGAATGATGCGTTGAAAGTAGTACTGAATGGGAAATTTATAGCACTGAATGCATATATTAAAAAAGAAGAAAGAACTAAAACCAATAATCTAAGCTACCACCTTAGGGTACTAGAAAAAGAAGAGCAAATTAAATCCAAGGTAAGCAAAAGAAAAGTAGTAAATATTAGAACAGAAATCAATAAAATTGGAAACAGGAAATAGAGAAAATCAATGAAACCAAAATTTGGTTCTTTGAAAAAATCAACAAGATCAATGAGCCATTAGCCGTGCTAAGAAAAAAGAGAGAGAGAGAGAGAGAGAGAGAGAGAGAGAGAGAGAGGACAAAACTACTAATACCAGAAATGATAAGGGACAATATTACAGATCACACGGATATTAAAATGATAACAGAAGAAATACTACAAACAACTCTACGCTCACGAATTTGATAACCTAGATGAAATGAATCGATTTCTTAAAAGATAGAATCTATCAAAATTTTCATAAGAAGAAATAGACAATCTAAATAGGCACAAGTCTATTAAAGAAATTGAATCAATAATTAATAACCTTACAAAATAGAAACACCATGCTCACATGGCTTCACTGTTAAATTCTACCAAACATTTAAGAGGAAACTATATCAATTATTGTATCAATTCTCTGCAATCTCTTCCAGAGGATAAAAGCAGAGGGAATACTTCTTAAATCTTTCTTGGAGGCCACCATTACCCAAATTTCAAAACCAGACAAAGACATTACAAGAAAAGAAAACTACAGGCCAATATTTCTCATGAACATACAGCTAAAGTTCTCAACAAAATATTAGCAAATCAAGTCCAACAACATATAAAAAGGATTATACACCGGGCCGGGCACAGTGGCTCATGTCTGTACTTTGGGAGGCCGAGGTGGGCGTATCACCTGAGGTCAGGAGTTTGAGACCAGCCTGGCTAACATAGTGAAACTCCATCTCTACTAAAAATACCAAAAAATTAGCTGGGCATGGTGGTGTGTGACTGTAATCCCAGCTACTTGGGAGGCTGAAGCAAGAGAATCACTTGAACCCTGGCAGCAGAGGTTGCAGTGAACAAGACAGCACCATTGCACTCCAGCCTGGGTGACAGAGTGGGACTCCGTCTCAAAAAAAAAAAAGAATTATACACCATAACCAAGTGAGGTTTATGTCAGATACGCCAGGCTGATTCAGCATTCAAAAGTCTATTAATTTAATCCATCATATCATCAGGCTAAACAAGAAAAATTACATGATCATATCAATAGATGAATAAAAAGCATCCAACAAAATTTAACACCCATTCATAATAAAAAAAATTTCAGCGAGCTAGAAATAGAAGGAAGTTTCACCAACTTGATAAAGGACATCTACAAAAAACCTATAATTAATGTCATATTTAATGATGACAAAATGGAAGCTTCCCCAAAAAGATCAGGAGCAAGGCAAGGAGGAACCCTGTCATCACCCCTTTTCAACATTGTACTGGAGGTCCTATTTAATGCAATAAGATAAGAAAAGGAAATAAAAGGTATATAGATTGAGAATGAAGAAATAAAACTTTGTTTACAGATAACATGAATGTTTATGTAGAAAGCCCATATAATCAATTTGAAAAAATACTCCTGGAACTAATTACATGACTATAACAAGGTTGCAGGAGATAAGATTAATATACAAAAGTCAGTTGCTTTTCTACATACCAGAAATGAACAAGTAGACTTTGAAATTAAAAACACAATACTTCTTATATTAGCACTTCCCAAAATGAAATAGTTATAAATCTAACAATGTATGTAGAGGATCTATATGAGGAAGAATACAAAATTCATATGAAATAAATCAAGGAAGAACTAAATAAATGGAAAGATATTCCATATTCATGGATGGGAAGACTCAATAATGTAAAGATGTCATTTCTTTCCATTGTGATCTATAGATTCAACAAAGTCCCAACAAAAATCACAAAATATTCTGTGAAAACGAGAAACTGATTCTAAAATTCATATGAAGAGGCAAAAGCAGAATAGTAAACACAAAATTGAGGGAGAAGAGAAAAGTTAGAGTACTGATGCTATGCAACTTCAAGACTTACTATAAAGCTTCAGTAATCAAGACAGTGTGGTACAGGCAATAAATAAAAAACAAAAATACACAAACAAACCAGTTCAGTGGAACAAAATAGAGAAACACATAGATAAAGTCAACTGATCTTTGACAAAGGAAAAAAGACAATATAACGAAGCAAAGATAGTCTTTTCAACAAATGATGCTTGAACAACTGGACATCCACATGCAGAAAATGAATCTACACAAGTGATAACTGGGCCTGAAATACACTGAGAAAATGCTCTTGAAAATCTGTCTAAAATTAGCTTTCTCTGCAAAAGAAACCCTCTCAATAATAATTACTATACATAATGATGCCCCCCTTCCAAAATCATCTATGCTTTTTTCCCATATCTAAGAATTTCTAATATTACACGGATTTTCAAATACCTAGAAACCTTCTTTGTATCATAAAACTATGAGCAATATTTTAGCCATTATTTAATATTTGATTTTGAAGTTGCTGCAAATATATTCATATACTAAATGTTTATTAATAACATGGACAAAAGATTGTTTTATTATAAGGACTCACTGAATGTGAACCATATGTCATACATCCTAGTAGACACCAACTGTCATTTAATATTCCCAACAACCCTAAAGAATGTGTTATTATTTATATTTATAAGTGAGTAAAATGAGATTCTGAGAGACTCAGTAATTTCCCAGTTACTCATAGATAGTAAATGATGACCTTTCACTAGAATTCAGCCTTGCCATTCTGTGTCTGTGCCCATCTCTTTCTAAGAGCTTTAAAGATTAATAAGAGAGTATCTATAATAAAGTAAGCACATATTCTTGGAGAAAGATGTTCAGTTTCAATCAATGATTATCCAAATAGTCTTTTGAGAATCGCTTACCATGTTTCCTGGGGCCACTATCACAAGCAATTTCAAACTAGTCCAGACTGCGCTAGGTTTCAACTTGGATAGGAGATGTTTGGTTATATCTCAGGGATAGTGCCAGAGGAAATTATATTACTGAATTCACAACCAGTGTTTTCCAAGGGAAACTAATGACTCAGGACAATGGTGGCTGGTAGTTGGCAGAGAGAGATGTCATATTTCAATTGAGATGTCAAATCTAAGCTCAATCCTCCAACTTAGTCACGAAGATTAAGCTTTGCCTTCAGGTCTTGGATTACTTTGAGTGTCTTTCTGCATTCATATTCATTTCCATAGTAAAACCAAGGTGCTTTTCTTTTCAAAATTACAATTTCCTATTCATTAGGTAAACAGCTACTGTATTAAATTCATTCTGGATAAGTCTGGATAAGTATGTTGATATATGTAATTATGTTTGGCATTGAAAAAATAACCAATTTATACAAAATCAATTTGATGATCTTCCTAATCTGTTTAAAACTCTACTGTTATAAGACAAGAACCAAAGAAACAATCATAAAATAAAGCTGATGGAAAATAAAGTAGATTCTGAATGCAAATATTGTTTCTCTCTATTCAACCTAACTTTGCCTAATTTTTAAAACTAAAAACTGTTAGTATGACAAAGACTATGATATGTTATTACTGAATGCAGAGATTATGATCACCACAATTGGCAATAGGCACCTTCTCAGAATTTTTTTTTTAATGGCTGCATTGACATCATTAACAAATCATGAGGCTTTTTTGGTAAGATGCTTATTTTCAGTTTCACTTTCAGGTGTGGAGTTTCATTCTAATAAAACTATGAAGCACAGGCATTTTGCTGTTATTCACCTACATTTTTTAAAGAATGATCAGCATTATCTATTTTTAGTCTAACAATAATACCTAACCTTGTTTCAAAAATTATCAGTCATGAGTTGGCCATATGCAGAAATTATCTTAATGCTCAAAACATCTAATTTGGAACATAATTTGTTAGCTCTAGAAGACATCACTAAAAGAAAATCAAAATCAGAAATGTGACTTGAGATTCTTCTCCCCTTGAACAAGAAATTTATCACCTGCACAAGTATATACATTCAATTTGGCAATATATTATATTATATATATGTATATATTTTATTTTATTTATTTATTTTATTTAGATAGTCTCATTTTATCACCCAGCCTAGAGTGCAGTGGATCAGATGATCTTCCCACCTCAGCCTCCCAAGTAGCTGGGACTACAGGCACGCACCACCACACCTGGCTAATTTTTGTTTCTTGTTTTTGTTTTTGTAGAGGTAGGATTTTGCCATGTTGCCCAGGCTAGTGTCAAACCCCTAGGTTCGAGCGATCTGCCCACCTCAGCCTCCCAAAGTGCTGGGATTACAGGTGTGAGCCACCACACCTGGCCTATAGTTGTGTATATTTTAAAAAATAAAACCAAATATAGAGTGCATTCTTATTGCAGTAGGAAGATTTTAAGTCTTCTTTTAATCACGAGTATAGGGACTAGTATCCAGAATATATAAGAAACTCAACTCAATAAAATAATAATAATAATAATAATCTGATTTTGAAAACAAGTAAAAGACCTAAATAGATATTTCTCAAAAGAAGACACTCAAATGGCCAAAAAATTTATGAAAAAAAGTTCAACATCACTTATCCTCAGGGAAATGCAAATCAAAACCACAATGAGATATTACCTCATCCCAACTAGAATCGCTATTATAAAAACCACAAAAATAACAAATGCTTGCATAGATGTAGAGAAAGAAAACATTTATACACTGTTGGTGGAAAAGTAAATTTGCATAGCCATTGTGTAAAACAGTATGGAGGTTCTTCAAAAAAATTAAAAATGGTACTACCATATCGTCCAGAAATCCTACTATTGGGCATATATCCAAAGGAAATGAAAGCAGTATGTTGAAGACAAATCTGCACTCCCATGTTTATTGCAACATTCACAACATTCACAATAACCAAGATATGGAATCAACCTAAGTGCCCATCAATGGATGAATGGATAAATAAAAGTGGTCCACATACACAATGGAATACTATTCAACCATAAGAAAGAAGGAAATCCTGTCCTTTGTTCCAACAGGGATGAACCTGGAGGACATTATGTTAAATAGTTACGTATTTGAGGCCGGGAGTGGTGGTTCACACCTGTAAACCGCCACTTGGAGGGAGGCCAAGGAAGGTGGATCACCTGAGGTCAGGAGTTTGAGACAGCCTGGTCAATGGTGAAACCCCATCTCCACTAAAAATACAAAAAAATTAGCCGGGCATGGTGGCAGGCACCTGTAATCCTAGCTTCTTGGGAGGCTGAGACAGGAGAATGGCTTGAACCCGGGAGGCGGAAGTTACAGTGAGCTGAGATCACACCACTGCCCTCCAGTTAGGGCAACAGAGCGAGACTCTGTCTCAAAAAAATAAAAAATAAAAAAAAATCAGGTATTTGCACAGAAAGACAAATAACACAAGATCTACCCGTATGTGGAATCTAAATAAGTTGATGCCATAGAAGTAAAGAGTAAGATAGTGGTTACCAGAGGCTAGGGAAGATAGGAGGGAGGAGAAAATGGGGAGAGAATGGTAAATGGGTACAAAATTAGGTAGGAGAAATAAGTACTGGTGTTCTATAGCACAGCAGGATGACTATGGTTAATAGTAATGTGCTGCGTATTTCAAAATAGAAGAGAAGATTTTTAATGTGCTCACCACAAAGACATGATAAATGTATGAGATGATGAATATGCTAAAAATCTTGATTTGATTATTACACAATGTATAATATAATGGAACATCATACTGTATCCCGTATATATGTACAATTACTATGTGTCAATTAAAAACAATTTTTAAAAGTGAAGTGTCAAACAAAAAAGGAACAAGATTGCAGGGACTGCCCAGCAGTGAAAACCAATACAAGAAAATATTAATTTTAACAGCTTCGTTCTAAAATTCTACTTTAGCTGGGTTCTGTGGTGCACACCTATAGTTACAGCTACCTGAGAGGCTCAGACAGAGGATCGCTTGAGCCCAGAAGTTTGAGGTCAACCTAGGCAATACAGCAGACCCTTTCTTTAAAAAAGAAAATGGTAAAATATTTATTTAATGATATATTCATCATGAATTTATAGTGACTATAATATCCTTAAAACACTGAAAAGAAACAACTGCCCAAGTATCTAGCACCTAAATTTTAAGTATAATATAGATTCTAGTCCAGTGGTAACTAAATAGCTGTAGCTATTTAGCAGTAGCTATTTGTAGCATCACAAAAAAAAAGTGTGAACATCAGCCTTTTCCTACCTCCACACTTATGAGGAAATCTACACTCTCCTGGAGTAACAGTGACTGAGTGGACCGTGAAGAACAGGTGCACCTTCACCTTTCTAGAGAAGCTCATTAGATAACATGAAGTAGCATGTGCATTTGAAAAGTTTTTCTCACACATCCTTGGCACTTTGGGGAAGTCATATTTATTTGGTTTAGAATTACTGCCCTAGATGATAAGTCATGTTCGTTCAGATCTAAGATGCCTTAGAACTGATGGTTTTCAAATGTGAACCTTAAGGCTAATAGATCCAATACACTTGAAAATATGGATACACTAACAAACACTATTTTAGATATTTTATCCCTATTTTGAGGAACTTCTTAAAAACCTTCTCCCTGCTTTACTTGTTCTCTTCAGTAAGCAACAAACAAAAGTTTCAGGCCAGGCATGGTGGCTCAGGCCTGTAATCCCAGCACTTTGGGAAACTAAGGAGGGTGGATTACTTAAGGTCAGGAGTTTCAGACCAGCCTAGCCAATATGGTGAAACCCCATCGCTATTAAAAATACAAAAAATTAGCTGGGCATAGTAGCCCACGCCTCTAATCCCAGCTACTTGAGAGGCAGCATTAACTACCAGAACAGAGAGCAAAGGTGAAAAAGAGCACAAAAAATCCCAGAGAGGTGAGCTCAGTTTTGCCATAGGGGCATTTGCTGATCCAGAAGAGGAGAGGACTGAGAGACTGTGCAGCCTTGAGAGATTCATCAGCGTTCTAAGAATAAGAACCCCGGTAAACCACACTCCTCTTTCAAAGTAAAGTCTCCATAGATTATGACATAGGACTAAACGTGAACATCCTTTCTATGTACTGGTAACCCATTGTAGTGTAATACAAGCTGCCCAGAAAACCAATCTGGAACTGGGATTACATTTGTCCCAAACCGCTAGTATCCTCAGGGGCCTGATGGAAGCAAATAAGTTATCTCTAAAAGATTACTTCTATTTTTCACCATAGTGTTCAACACAGAATCAAAGATAACTAGAAATATAACGAGTCATGACACCAAGACTGCACACCAGCATAATTAATCAACAGGCACGGAAACAAACCCATCCATTAATCAGCCGTGCTATACTTACAGTGTTCAAGGAAAAGAAAGTCAAATTGAAATATGACTATATGGGAGTGGGAGTATAAAAAAAGGCTGAGAAAATTTTAAAACGAACTAAAAAGAAATTTGAGAACTGAAAGATAAACCTGGTGATCTTCTAGGAATTTCCTTTTTTTCTTTTTTTTTTTTTTTTTTTTTTTGAGACGGAGTCTCGCACTGCTGCCCAGGCTGGAGTGCTGTGGCCAGATCTCAGCTCACTCACTGCAAGCTCCGCCTCCCGGGTTCACGCCATTCTCCTGCCTCAGCCTCCCGAGTAGCTGGGACTACAGGCGACCGCCACCTCGCCCGGCTAATTTTTTTGTACTTTTTAGTAGAGACGGGGTTTCACCGTGTTAGCCAGGAAGGTCTCGATCTCCTGACCTCGGCCTCCCAAAGTTCTGGGATTACAGGCTTGAGCCACCGCGCCCGGCATTGAGCCACCGCGCCCGGCAGAATTTCTGATCTATGTTGTGCGGTAAAGAAGCAGAAACACGGACATCACTTTGAATTAGCACACTTTCGCCTCCTAAGGGAGGCTTGTGGCAGGGCATGAACGATATCAAGGAAAAGTTAGGAATTTATCATTAGCTGGGATGATTAATTTTACATATCAATTTCAGTAGGCCATGTGTTGTCCAGATTAAACATTGTTTTTAGGTGTGCCTGTGAGGGTATATGTAAATCACATTACCGTTTGAACCAGTGGGCTCAGTAAAGTAGATTGCCCTCCCGGATGCAGTCGGGCATTACCCAATCTGTTGACAGCTCAAACAGAACAGAGGCAGAGGAAGGAAGAATTCACCCCCATTTATTCTTGTCTCACTGTTTGAGCTGAGACATTGCCTTGCATTTTGTCCTGCTCTCAGATTGGGATTCACATTATCAGCTCCCCTGGTTCTCAGGCCTTCAGAGTAAGGCCAAAATACACCCCAACTTTACAGTGTTTCCAGCTTGAGATGGCAGATCGTAGGACTGCTCAGCCTCCACAACTGTGTGAGCCAATCATTAGTCAGTTAATTATCAATTAATTAATTTCTCATAATAAATCAACAAATTAATCAATATCTCCTGTTTGTCATAATAAATTAATTAATACCACATACTTAATAAATTAATACCTCCTATTAGTCTTGATTCTCTAGAGAACCCCAATACACTAGCTTTCTTCTTCATTTTTTAGATTTTGAGTGCTCACAGAAATTCTATTTGCCAAAAAACTCATTATTAACTCATTTACAGTCCTGTGCTTTTGTAATAATAGTTTTACCACTTTTGTATTCTGATTTTCTAGTAGCAGCATCTCACCATCTAACTTTTCTGAAAATATCTTATTTAATTATTTCAAAGGAATAATTTTGTGCACATAACAATTTACTATTTATGAAAGCTCTGTGAAGCAGACACAGCAGGTCCTATTCATACCCTGTTTTCCAGATGAGGCAGGTAAAAGTCAGAGTCTACGTGTTCATGATCATGTAACTGGTAAGACTAGAACTCCTACCAGAACACTAGTTCTTTGATTACTTATTCAGTGGTGGTTTTCTTTCCTGTGTTACTGTAATAATCTGAATAACAGCTTTCTACATTTTTGGTAAAATTTCCAGTCATCCTACAATTATATTCTTTGAAAGCCCTTGTATTTTACTATGCAATCATGCTGCCATATCCACGCGGTTTACTGTCCCTAATGTGAAGACAACCTTAGTTTCTGTGGGATGTGGGGCAGTGTCCCTCCATTGTTAATAGGTGGTAGAAAGAGGTGTGAATTTTTTCTCTTCAGGGATATGACTCATATTTTCAGAATAAAAAGATGGAAAATGTTATAAATATTTTATACTTGACCTCTACTTGTGAAATTGATGGCTCCTGGTAAAACAACAACAACAACAACAACAACGAAAAAAAAAACTTCAATAAATTCTGAAGGTACAAAAATCCTTGAGGTTGGAAGTCACATCATAATGATTCTAAACATATGGAAACTAAACTCTGTCATCTATTTGTCACTCTGTTTTCCTACCAGCTTCTTAAAATCCAAGCACCATTGGAAGCAAGAGAGCTTGCTGGCTGCAAATTGCTGCATCAGCCCACAGGATTCTCCAACATGTCCCTGCATCACAGGAATGGTGAAAATGAGCCCAGTCTTCTGGCCTTGAGGCAGCCAAAACTGTGTTAGCCTGTTTGGCACCAAGAGCTCATTACTATTAATAGTAAGCCGGTTTGATTCACTCCAACTTTCCTTTTTACTAATATCATTCAGCGTTGAGTGTGCTTGCTCACTTACATATTTTGAAAAATATCTTTCTGTGAAAACCATAGCAGGAAATTTTTAAAAAAACAATTTACGCACACACACATATGCACACACCCACAGTTGGTTTTTTCTCATATACACTTAGCAAGAATAAGAAGAATGAAGAAAACTGTAAAGCTCACAGATCTCTTCATTTAAAAGGGCTATAAATTAGAATGCTAGTTGATGTCTAAGCCTGATACTGGCGAAAGTAATGAAAAATGTGATAGCAATATGTGGTTTATTCACGTTTTATAATATAGTATAATATAATATTACCACATAGGTAATTACCATAGCCTAAATATGTTGCTATAGTTAACAAAATTTTCAAGAAAAGGTCCCAGTGATGAACCTTAGATGTCCAGATGCAGTTTGATTTTTAAATATACTCTGCTATTCAAAAGAAACTACCATCAGAGTGAACAGGCAATATACAGAATGGGAGAAAATTTTTGCAGTCTACCCATCTGACAGAGGGCTAATATCCAGAATCTACAAAGAACTCAAACAAATTTACAAGAAAAAAAACAAACGACCCTATCAAAAAGTGGGCAAAGGATATGAAAGACACTTCACAAAAGAAGACATCTACGCAGCCAAAAGATACATGAAAAAATGCTCATCATCACTGGTGATCAGAGAAATACAAATCAAAACCACAGTGAGATACCATCTCACGCCAGTTAGATGACCCCTCCCCAAGTATTAAAAAGTCAGGCAAACAACAGATTCTGGGAGAGGATGTGCGAGAAATAGAACGCTTTTACAATGTTGGCGTGGAGTGTAAATAGTTCAACCATTGTGGAAGACAGTGTGGCGATTCCTCAAAAAAAAAAAAAAAAAAAAAAAAAAAAAAAAAAAAAAAAAAAAAAAAAAAAAAAAAAAAAAAAAAAAAAAAAAAAAAAAAAAAACGACTAGACAACTAGAATTATCATTTGCACCCACCAATCCCATTACGGGTATAAACCCAAAGGATTATAAATCATGCCTACTATAAATGACAAAGCCAACATATGTTTACTGCCCCGCACTATTCACAATAGCAAAGACCTGCACCAACCCAAATGTTCATCAATGATAGGCTGGATAAGAAAATGTGGTACATATCACCATGGAATACTAGTGCAGCCATAAAAAAAGGAGAGTCATGCTCCTTTGCAGGCGACATGGATGAAGCCTGGAAACCATCATCTCAGCCCAAACTAACACAGGAACAGAAAACCAAACACCGCGTGTTCTCACTCATAGGGGGAATTGACAATGAGATCACTTGGACACAGCGGCGGGGAAATCACACACCAGAACCCGTCAGGGGTGGGGGGATTGGGGGAGGAATAGCATTGGGAGAAATATCTAATGTGAATGATGAGTTGATGGGTGCAGCAAACCAACATGGCACATGTATACCTATGTATCAAGCCTGCATATTGTGCACATGTACCCTAGAACTTAAAGTATAATTTTTACAAAATGTAAAAACTAAATACATATACTCTGCTATGTTAAAAGAAGAAACTGAATGGCCGGTTCACCAGATCGTCTAACAAGACATGTGTGGGGGCTGTATGGCAGTCAGTAATAAGACCTGGTCAGATCAAGTAGAAGGGTGAAAGTCATTCAATATAATCATATTCTTTGAAATGTTTTGTGTTCCAACCATACTAAACTTCTTTCATTTCTTGAATCATGTACTATTATATCGCGCCTCCAGACTACTTCACATACGCTTATTTTTTCCAATTGAGAAAAGTCATTTTCTCTCTCTTTGACAAACTTCTGCTAATCTTCAGGTCTATGCTGATATGTTACTTCCCCTAGAAATCCTTTCCAGAAGGATTCCTGTTATTACTTCTTCCTGTTACATACTCTAGAGTCATCTTCATTGTCTCTTATCAGAGCCCTTACATTGTGGGCTTACATTATCTCATATTATGGTTATTATAAATAATTTTTTCATATTTTTCTGTTAAACATAAACAACCAGGAGTTCAAGACCAGCCTGGCCAACATGGCAAAACTCTGTCTCTATTAAAAATACAAAAATATTAGCCGGGCATGGTAGTGGATGCCTGTAATCTCAGCTACAGGGGAGGCTGAAGCATGTGAATTACTTGAACCCGAGAGATGGAGGTTGCAGTGAGCTGTGATCACACTACAGCACTCCAGCTTGGGCAACAGAGTAAGACTCCATCTCAAAAAAAAAAAAAAAAAAAAAAAAAAAGCACAACTAATTGGAAAATACAGTTTGCAAATACCTTTACAATTACATTAAAACATCAAATATCAAAAAATACAACTAAAAATATATATATATACACAAGATTTCTTAAGGAAAACTATAACACATTACTGAGATAAAGATAAAAATAAGTAACATTTAGTTTTGGATGAAATTCATGGTTTGTTAATGGATTGGAAGACTCAATATTTTTTATCATATTATCTCTCCTCTGTAGAATCATTACATTCCCAGCAATTTTGTGTGCATGTGTGTGTAAACTGGCAAAATGAATCCAAAAATTATATGGAAACGCAAAGAACTAAAACTAGACAGGATATTCTTGAAGAAGAAAAAATTGGAGGATTTACATTCCCATATATAAAGACACATTTTAAAGCTACAGAAATTAGGATAGATTGGTGTTGGGGCAAACTACAGAAATTAGGATAGATTGGTATTGGGGCAAACACAGACTATTTGACTAATAAAACAGAAAAGAAACGAAGCCACACGTATATGGTTGCCTGATTTATAGGAAATCACCATTGCCATTCAAAGAGAATATGATGGTTATCAGTAGACTAAAGAAATAGCTTGTGACATATTCAAATAATGAAAAACCACATGGCAATGTAAAAGTGTGGAAGTGTGCTACTCACAACAACATGAATGAATCTCATAGACACAATGTTGACTGCAGAAATGTATATTAAGGTCAAAAATAAGGAAAACTTACCCATGATAATAGAGGTAAAATATCGGCTACCTTTGAGGCAAGTTATTGACTAGAAGGTATATGAGCAAGTCTTTCTGGGTACTTATAACCTGAGTGATGGTTTCATGGGTGGAATACATTTGTAAAAATTCATCAAGCTTAACAATTAAGATGTATGCACTTTATATATATTATACTTCAACTTATTAAAAAGAAGAGAGTCAGACAGAAAGAAGAGCTTGCTTAAGAAAACTGAGAAGTAACCAACAGCAAGGAACAGAAGAAACAAAACCAGAAAAATCTGAGAAGAGTTTCAAGAAAATAGTAATGAGCAGCAGAGTTGGACAGAAGGAGTGGTAGGACTGAGGAGTTTATTAGACTTAACACCACAGAGACCAATAAATTAGACCTTTTTGTGAAGTGGAAGGGCTGAGGCCAGATCAATGATTCAAGTTATGAATGGAGGGGACGAAGGGTTTACAAATAATTATAATACATTAAACTTTTTATCCAAGGAGGGCAAGAAAGAAGATGATATCTAGAAATGGATGCAGAGTAAGAAAACAGCATTTTATTTCAAGTAAAAATGAGGCTATGGATTACTCCTTAAATATCGATAAAACCTGTATCTACTTCGTATAAACCAGAGTTTCAAATGTTGAATTCAGCAAGGGAATCTCTCCTCTGTTTATTGACCGGAAGAGCGCATGTATA
This sequence comes from Rhinopithecus bieti, assembly GCF_001698545.2. Classification (NCBI taxonomy): domain Eukaryota; kingdom Metazoa; phylum Chordata; class Mammalia; order Primates; family Cercopithecidae; genus Rhinopithecus; species Rhinopithecus bieti. The sequence goes on along the minus strand of NW_016826966.1, from coordinate 352,627 downwards.
CTTCCACTGGAGTTTGGAAAATTACATACTAAAATTTGAATTACTTAACTTTTTACTAAAACTAACCAACCATAGAAGAATTTATTTAAACATATCTAAGGGAAAGTTTACAGAATTAATTGCCCTGAAAATGCAAACCAAAATATAGCCCTAAACTCAGAGATTCTTTTACTTTTATTCTTCTTTCCACCAAGTCAAGCGAAGGGTGTAAACTATGCAGGCTGATGATCGCTAAGTGATAACAACATTTTTTATTGTTCCATTGTTATTATGGATGTTTGGGTATTTTTTTCCTTTCAAGTTCCTCTTTTCTGGAAACTTACAGTAATAAAATGAAGAGATAAATTAGTTTTATTATGTTCCGTAGCCTTTTTGTACCACATTAAGTTCATATGAGTTTAATAACAAACGCTGAAGTTGTCACAGTTTTACTTTACTAGCAAGGCCCTCAATACTCACACACAGAAACATATCAGTCCCACTCCAAGAAAGAATTCATAAACAGTGAATGACTTACTATAATGTGCTGGTAAGGATCTATAAATGACATTTTGGTTTCAATTACAGGAAATGTTTTCACACTTCAAAGTCTTCTTTGGCACTCTAGCGTCTTTAAAACCTACAAAATAAACAATGACTATTGTTAAGCTTCCTCTTGGATGCAGTTCTAAGAGTTAAACAATTATGAGTATGCGTCTTAGGAAGAAAAAGTCTATCCAAGGACACTAGATAGGTTGAGTTCCCTGTGTATACAAATGGGTTTCACACATAACTTAGGGAAAAGGTAAAGCATATTTTGATGATACTGTTTATTTTCCATATTTACTTCTTCAAATTTATACTGTGAATAATTATTAGGAAACTACGGGGCTTGAGTTGCTTTTCATTTGCCAAGAATTTTATGAGAAATATGTTGAAATTATAGAAAATTAAAATTATTTTTGAACTGTTTATATTATAATTAAGCCACATGTCATTGTTTTCTCAGTAGGGTCAGCAATACACAGATTCACAATAAAAAAGAAAGATTTTTTTCCTTAACTATTTGTTAGGAATTACAAAAGTACATTCATGTTGAATTTGAACTTTAGTAATGACATTTTAAAGAAATGTTTGTTCATTTGAAGACACCAGTTTAATTTGGAAGCAGTTAAATAAAATATTTTAATGGAAAATACTTTCTTTACTTTCTTTTATTCTTCTACAAGTACTCTTTGTTATTTAAAATCATAAAAAGGCTATTGTAACCTGAATGAACATTTAGCTATTCATTAGTACTCGAAGGCTTTGGAAATTTCATAACAAACATGTACTTATATTTCAGCCAGATTCTATCATAGTTACATTAATTTTGGAATACTTTTCAAATATTCTTATTATTTATCTGTTAATATGTAAATTAAAATGTTTTTATTTCAACATAAATAACATTTGTCATTAAATTGTAACGATCCTCTTTAACTCATCAGAACTTATTAGAAAATTATAAAAATGATTACCTGTTCATTGTCACAAACACAACTGCGATGTAACGATATGAGAAAGTGACTCCACCATTTTCATTATGATTGCGGTATCTTTTCCACTGCTTGGTTTCAACTGCTTTTTGATAATAACTTAAATGCAAGAAGGAAAGAGAGGATTGGAATGTTTTTTTTTTAATAAGTGGGATCTGCTAATATGCCCTTGATTGTTAAACTCGGTCTTCTTCTTATATTTTGGTTGAAAAAAATTGAAGCAATATTATATGAATGGTAAAATACCCATAATTCTCTATCATTAATAATTATAAAAAATAAGATCCTCCCCATTCTTCATTCTGGTCCATCAATCACCATTATTTAATACCGAACAAGAAAAAAAAAGTTTTTAGTAAAACATCTATTTACTTTCATCACTTACTTCTTTAAGCTCCTAAAGTACAAGTATTTTATCTTATCATGCATATTAATCAGGCTCGAAATGTATACAGCATTTTAAATCAACTTTTACATAAAATGAGACCAAACTATAAATTAGTTTATCATAATACATTACTATAATCTTGGTTTTGCATTTTCTTATTTTAAACCTAGTAGAAAAGTTTGCTGATAACATTAACCAATTATAAACTGCTTTAGTGCCATAGTTTGATCATTTGCTCAAAAACTCATGTTGAAATTTAATTGCCAATGTGATGGTATTGGGAGGTGGGGCCTTTGAGAGGTGATTAGATGATGAGGATTTCACCCTCATGGGTGGGTTTAACGCCTTTTTAAAGGGGCTCATGGAATAGGCTCTCTCTCTTAGCCCTTTTGCCTTCTGCCATATTTTAGATCCAGCCTTCCTCTCCTCTGGACAATGGCTATCTTGAAAGAAAAGAATAGCCTCACCAGGCACCAGAACTGCTGGCTCCTTGGCCTTGAACTTCCCAGTTTCCAAAACTGTAAGCCAATAAATGTATTCACTTTATTAATTACCCAGTGGGTCATGTTCTGTTATAGCAGCAGAAAACAGACTAAGGCACTCAGCTTTCACATTTCTGTTATTTTGGTTGACCTAGCTGCTATTGTCAGTAACTTTCAGGATTTTATTCCAATATCATCTTTCCAGTGAAGTCTTCCCTGACCTATTATTTAAAACTGGCAAAAACCCCTGCTTTCTTGTTTTTTGGCCACCTAATATCCACTTAGGTAGTTTTTGTTGTGTTTATCTGTCTCTTCTCCCTTCTTCATTAGAATATAAATTCTATGAAGGCAGGTTTTTTTGTGTGTTTCATTCATTGTGAAATTCCCAGTCCCTATGTAGGCACACATGGGCACTTAATACATATTTGTTAGATAATGAATGAATGATAGGATATATGTATACGTGTAAGAGGGATAATTTTCAAGCCCAGTTACACTAAAGCATTTTGCTCAAGTCAAGAGATGTTCATTTTCTATTTATCCACAAGTTGTATTACCCTCATCCCTCATTTTCTATTCTACTATACCATCTTACACTGTTAATCAATACCGACATGAATTTCTTTTACCTCTTATTATTTTTCCCTAATTAACTACATATACACACATCTTACAAACATGATTATCCATTTACTACTATACTGTACTGTGCCTTTGATTAGGCTCTAAGTATTTTTGAAACTATATTTTATCTTTAAAGGATGACATTATAAAACAATACAGGCAAAACTACAAAAGAGTAATTTTTACTCTGGTATTTATAGTTAAATTTATAATACAAGAAATATATATCTATATTGAGTGATATGATCCTTACAATTCAGCACTTCCCATTATCAGCATTTTCTGTGCTATTTCTATTACAACATTTTTAAAGTGATCAGCAATGACTTTCTACCAATATGACTGATGTTTTCATGCCAACTAAATTCAAAGTATGGGAACTACATCCGTTCCCAAGTCAGAATCCAGCTAATACTCTAGAGCTCTGGGTGGAACATATTTTTATGGATAATATAATATAAAATCATGTGCCTCATTTTCATCTTTACCATCCATATTTCCCTCATATCATTTTCCCTCAGAAGTGAAATAACTTCTTAATATGAAGCGTTCTATGCATATGATGGTCCACATAAAGCTCCTAGGCCCAAGAGCATAAGACCTTTAGATTTGCTGCAGTAGTGGTAATTCCTGAGAGGTTATGTTCTCCCTCTCCAGAAGCTGAAATGTCTATGTAGGACAATGCCAGGGCAGTACTATCAGGGATTCAAAGGATGAAGGAAAGCCAATTATTTTCTTTATTGAAGCAGCATAATTTGGTGAAAATACCATTGGATATGGGATCTAGAAAGACCTAATTAAAGCTCCAGTTTCATATTCTAAGATTCAGGTTGCTTGCTTGCAATGTGAATAACACTACTGTGAAAGGTACCTAGCCCATAATAAATATTCAATGCATGTGATTTGCTTTTAAGATGAAGATGACATAGACTTATCACTAATAACATTATATATTTACTTGAAAGATGTACTACCTGTTGTAATTATTGTTGTGACAGTAGAAAATCAGAAATTTTTTATATATTTGTCACTTACAAATAAATATCTACAATAGACCTTGTGTTATGCAAGGTGCTTGGGATCAAAAAAATGGTGAATCAGACAGGTATATAGCATGAAACTCTGTGGCCCTACAGACTTTATACTTGACTCTCTCCATGGTGGAACCTCAAAAATTAAGCAAGATTCTGGTAGTTATTCTCACCAAAGTTTTCTGTGTTAAAAACTGTAATAACGAGAATGGCATAGCAAAAGAGCATCTGCTGGGACTCACAGCCATTCCATTCACAAACAGTAGCTTCATACGAGATATTTTGTTCATTCAACAAACACATCTTTGCTATCTACCTAGTCTATAGTAGGCACTGGGGAAACAATAGTGAATAACGCATAGCTCTTACCTTGTAGAAACAAAATGAGACAATCTAGGGGTAGCAATAAATGCAGCCTACCCTGATTTTTCACGCATACATGTCGCTAAAAGTAGTAACACTTTTTATTATGATTAATGTCTCCAATTGGAAGGAAATCTTGAAACCTACTCTCCTGGGAAAATATCATCAATGAGTTTCTATTCTCTTAGTAGAAAAGTCAGAAATCCTTAACACGGTCTACAGTGGTGGCTTTTACACCTATTTATTGCAAACCAAAACAGAGAAAACTTTGCATACCACAATACAATACATAAATATATGCACAGACAAATATTTAAAATATAGAAGTAAGTTTCATGTGATACTTTTACTAAGTACAGTGTACTCTGATTTTAGTCTATTACTTTTGTTTAAATGCTGGTAACAGCCCACTGAATTGATTTCATGACTCACTAATAGCAATTTGAAGAATACTAGTGCAAAAGATTGCAAAATTGAATTTCTGTCTACTTCCTCAACCCCACACCACTACTCTCTCTTTTGTTTTCTATGTTAAAGCCATACTAGTTTTCTTTCCTTCAAATATGTCAAGCTCTTTCCCACTCAGGGCTATAACTTATCTCTTCTATTCATTCATTTAGTCAACAAATATTTAAGGCATAATTACCATGTGTCAAACATTGTTCGAGGGACTAGAGAGGTAAAAGTGAAGAGCTAGATACACTCCCTTCCCTCTTGGAGATTCCATCTCTAGAAAGCAATCAGAAAACAAGGAATCCAAAAAATAAAAGAAACAATTGGAAATAGAGTTGTATAAAATTATGGAAACAGGTAAAAGGCAGGAACAAAGAATAATTGAGGCTGAGTCCTAAAAAGGAGCTAGCCATACAGAGTGAGGAGACAGTGGGTTTAGAATATAATGTTCCAGGTAGGCAGTATGAGGAACTGAGAGAAGACACGTGGCTGATGAATGGTGAGCAAATGTGAAAGTGGCTTATGATGAGGTTGGAAATATAGGCAGTGGCAGATCATGTTGAACCTCTTAGGCAACTACTGTTTACCTAGCTAAATCTGACCCATTCTCCAGGATTCAGTTTCAGTGTCACTTCCACAGAGAACCCTTCCGTGACCTTCAAGTATATTTGGTCTGCCTGTTACTGGTTCCGTGTGTTCTCTGGACTCCTCCTTCAGGCCAATCCACTCACGCAACGTCTGCCTTTTCTGGGAGAACTAAAGATTCATTAAGTCAGTGGTCATATTTATCTTATTAATAGAGACATCCCTAGTGCCTAAAACTATGCCTAAAATATAGTAGGTTCAGAATAAAGATTTGTCCAATGGATGGATGGATATTATTCAAAGTAGTGCCAGGTTGATACATGAAGAAAATCCACAGAATAGTGCCACACCCTCTTTTGATGTTTCTCTTTCTTATTCCTAACAATTCTTAATGTCAAATGATGTTAAATTAGCTCTCTACTTATTTAAAAAAAACAAGAACAAGTGAGATTCCAGAGGGGGTGAAATTAGTACCCAAAATCTTTAGAGGAAATCTGTTGCTGGGATCCAAAGTTTAATGTCAGCAATTTTATTTCCTCTTCTCATTTCCAGCAACTTCATTCATAACCACTCTGTTCACCACCTATTATCCACTACTGTATCCTACAACAGGACTTGGATAGAGACTCTCCTGATATTAAATCCAAAGCAAATATGCTTAAGATAGCTAACTGTCCAAGTCTAGTTTCTCTCTCTCCCTTCTCTGCCCTCTCTCTCTCTCTCTCTCTCTTTCTCTCTCTCTCTCTCTCTCTCTCTGTGTGTGTGTGTGTGTGTGTGTGTGTGTGTGTATGTGTAAAACCACTAGGTTAAGAATTACAAGATAACTAGAGAGTAAACAAATATGACTCATGGCATTTAATCTCAAAGCAACTTTCTTTTGTTCTTTGATTCTATTCAGGGCTAACTCTCCTCCTACCTTGAAGAAACCTCAGGCAGCCTCAGAACTTTTCTGTTGACTTGAATATGAAAAGAAGAAAAGAAAAAGGAAAAGAGGAAAAGAAATAGCCCAGACACTGCAGACACTGAAATGCTGGGTTCGTTGAGTTAAAGTCTCTCTCCTGCTCAAGGTAGAGCTTGTTGCAGAAGAAACGGGGTGAGGTCATTGACTTCTCCCTTCCCCTGCCTACGGTCGAACTCTCCCAAGCTTGACAACTCTGGTTTTTAAATCCTTATAGTTGGAAAAGGATGTACAGAGAGTGAGAATAGGGGAAAGAAAAATATTACTTCGGCAGCACTTTTATAAGCTGGTTTTGTGATCTCTTGGCTTGGTACATGTTAAAGCTGAGTCTTTCTTTCATAGAGGCTTTTTGTGGATTCTTCTGAGATTCTCTGTTTTGAGGTTTCTTCCTTGTGTTCCCTGACATGCAAATGCATCTCTACTCCAGCTGGGGGCTTGTGTTTTTTTCCACAGCCCTAGTACATCTTGTGGTCCACTTCAAGTTTTCTTTTTCTGAGGTTCTTTCATTCTACCAGGCAAACGCCTTGTATAGAATTTAAAACTTCTTCCTAAAGTTCTCTTTAGTCCATGGACAATACTCATACATGTTTTCTTTCTTCCAGCAAACCCTGAGAATGTAATTACTTCCTAAATGAAACTGTCTATTCTGCTACTTGTGTCCTTTATATTTCCCAAGCATGACTAGGCACCAGCCTACTGCAGAAGACAAATATTAAACCCTCTGATGAGAGTTCTCAGTGGTCCTCTTAAGGCCCCTCTCTTGATTGGGGATTAGTAGGCATATTCCTCTCCAGATCTCTGCCCCAAGGGAAGAGGGGCTGTACTCACAGCAGTGCTTTCCAAAACTAAACAACAAAAAAAACTCTTCTGAAGCTCTTACCACATCTCTACTATTTCAATGCTTTTGTAACAGTGAAGCGGATAAGTTTTATATATTATATAAATGTCCTTGTCCATCTGCTTTCTTTAAAACCTAAAGAGTAGGATGTTTCACTATCCATTTTACTAGTGTACATCTTAAATCTTATGGCTTATGGTCTTGGCCAAAGCTTCCACTTTAAAGTCCAATACATAGGTGAACCGACTTACAAAATGACAGAACGAGGAATGTGGCAAATCCTCTCCCCGAAAAACAAACGCATTGACAAAATTGGGCAGAATTATCACAAACAACAATACACACACACACACGTATGAAAATAATAGCACAAAAGAAGGGAGATGGGATAGAGGTATACTGGACCAAGGAAATGACACCAGATCATTATTGAACCTATAGAAAGAAATACAGGGTGCCAGTAAATAAGCTCTTTCACACTTTCAAATATCAGATCAGTTATTTACCATTTCTCTGAAGCCTTTTCTATTTAACAGTAACAGTAAATATGTAGGTTAATATAAAATATTCTATATTATATTCTTCAAATATAAATATATGTAGATTAATATAAAATATTCTATAAACATTTCCTTTTCTTCTCTCAACTTCTTCAAAAGACATAGCATTTACATAGCAATAAATTATAATCCTATCTAATATATACAACAATAATAGCAAAAAGGAGAAGCGATCAGGGACTAGAACTACACTGCAGAAAAGTTTTTGCATTTTACTGGAATAAATGTATTATTGATATGAAGTAGACTATAACAAATTAAGGCATATAGTTTAATTCCTAGAGCAATCACTAAGAAAATAACTCAAAACTATAGTTAAAATATCAATAAAGGAATTAAAATGGGCCACGACAAAATAGCTATTTAATGTAAGGAACAGAAGAATTAAAAAAAGAGACATGGAAAACAGCAAAATGGAAGACAAACATCCAATCATGCTTCCAATAACATTAAATGTGAGTGATGTAACATTCCAATAAAAAACTAGAGGTTGTCACACTGGATAAAATTGAATGTGTATAAAAGACTAATGGAATCCAAATAAGGTTTGTAGTTTAATTAATAGCATTGTACCAATGTCAGTTTCCTGGTGTTGATAATGTACTGTGGTTGTCAGATGTTATACTAGGGAAAGCTAAATGAAGGGCACATGAGAACCCTGTAATATTTTTGTAATTTCTTATCTTAAATTATTTCAAAATAAAATTTACTTTAAAAATTTAATACATGTGAACAGATCTAATTTATATTTATAAATTTTATTACACAGTTATATCCAAGGGAAGAAACAAAGACATCCTATGAAGAAATTACTGAAATACAATCACTTCCTTCAGGGTAAAATCACTAGCCATTACTGTCAGGCAGTGGCTGCATTTTCAATTCCAGTTAGGAATAGACACCCGTCCTTTTTTTTTCCCTCTCTCTCTATAACTGTTAATAGTAGCAGCAGATATTTTAGGTTTCTGCAAAATTAAGGCATTTCTGTCCAACTAACCACATGAAACAGTAGGAAAATGTTTTTTGTCCCAGAATTAGCTCAGTTCTGGAAACCTTATTACAACTAGTTTGCACAACCACTCTCATGAATACTCCTAAAATAGCAGGGTTTTTGTTCCTTTGTTTCTTATAACTAAGCTAAATAACCAGTCTTGGTGAGTATACACAGTCTCTTAAGTCTGAAGTAAGAGATATGAAATTCACAGGGTTTTTTTTCTCTTTCTTTTTTTGCTTTCCCTGCCCTGTAATTAGAAACTTTCAGAACATGAACGAGAGGGAAATTTGGATAGACTTTTCAACAGATATTTCCCTATGCAATGTAACTGTTGGCATTCAATGAAAGTTTAATAGTGTGTGATCTTTCCAAAACGTTTAGTCATGTTGTCAAGGCAAGATAGACTTCTCAGGAAAATGAACAGAAACAAAAACCCAGACTAGAGTGTTTTGTCACTTCTCTCTCTGTGTACAGTGATATGACAAGAGGAAAAGGAGGGGATATTATTAGGGTTGTGGCATCTGGAGGAAAGAGGGATAGGATGCAAAAGATTCTTTTCGCTTTCTCTCCAACTCATTGTATAGGCATATGGAGATATTAAAAGGTTCAGCATTTAAGTGGCAGCAACTTCTCGACTGCAGCCAGAATGACCCAAGTTCTAGCTTGTCTCCTCCTTTCTCTATCTGCGGGATCCTGACCCTCAGTTTCCTTGTCTGTAAGTGGGGAAAATGGCCCTTAATCCTCACAGAGACCGTGGGATGATGAAATAAGAAAATCTATGTAAATCACCAAGCACCGTACCTGGAAGACCATAAATGTACAAATTAATCATTATTATTATTATTGTTTATGAAACTGGTGATGATTCCCCTCAAACTGCCTCAATTCAAACTGTTTCAACTCATGCAAGTCATTAGTCATTTAATTCTATAGGGAGTTTTTGTTTGTTTGTTTGTTTGTTTGTTTTGACAGAGTCTCATTCTGTTGCCCAGGATTGAGTGTAGTGCTATCTCAGCTCACTGCAACCTCCGCCTCCTGGGTTCAAGCAATTCTCATGCCTCAGTCTCATGAGTAGCATGGACTACAGGCACCCACCATCACGCTCAGGTAATTTTTGTATTTTTAGTAGACATGGGTTTTCACCATGTTGGCCAGGCTGATCTCAAACTCCTGACCTCAAGTGATCCACCCGCCTTGGACTCCTAAAGTTGGAGGATTACAGTGTGATCAGGTGTGGCCTTGGCCTCCCAAAGTGGGGGGATTACAGGAGTGAGCCACCGCACCCGACCTCTGCGGAGATTTCTAAGAAATTCAAGTAGGCAAATTTATTGAGCACCTTTTATAAAGACCAAGTACATTTTCATATACAACAATAAATTTTTAATAGAAACACTGATGTTTTGATCCATTAACATTTTTAAAAGTAGAACACATTTGGACACTAACTTGTCTGCTGTCAAATTCAAAGCTTTCTCCATTACACTGGATATGGAACATATTCTAAAAGCAAACAGAGCATTATATTACTATGTTTCCATCATCATCATTCTTATAATGATATATAGTTACTAAGGCATCACTAAAGTTTTAAGCTTTTAAATTAATTTCATAGTGCTTTTTTGGTAAACCAAGGCTATACAAAGAGTTTGATATTGCCAACCGTTACAAAGGAATAAAGAAACAATAGGAATTCAGATGGGTAAATGAGCTGCTTTATATTAAAAGTGTCTCTCAAACCATACTCTCAATTTACTACAGGAACACCTCCCTATTCCCAAAGAAATGTAAAAGCATGACTCCAGACACAAAGGCACAGAATAATTAACTATGTCTGTTTCTTGAGCCTGGAACCCAATGGTATGGAACCTGCCACTAAGTCCCACAGTAGTAACAGGTGGTGCCATATGGCTGATATTCATACTGTTACTTTTAAGATTTCCCTCTCCATTTGTATTCCTAAGTCACAGCTTCTTAATCTATCAAATATGTATTCTTGAAAGCTCATTATAATTACATAGACAAGTATATATGAAATACCTACTAGAGTTTCAGAGAAGGTAGAGATTGCAGTGGTTTAAAGTAGAAACGGCTTCAGAGAAAATGGTAAGTAACTGATCTGACACTTGAAAATGTGAAAGAGCTTAGATCTATAGTAAGAGGAAGAGGAAACATTTCCTCTAGGAAAAGGCCACGACATTGGAGATACTCCATCCACCTCAGGCTCTCAACTGATGCTGTCCTTACCCACACCTTCTCTGCAGGATCATGTCCGCCTGTCATTCAGGGTTCTGCATAAATTCACTCTCTAAAGTCAGTCATCTCTTAATGTATCTATTAGATTAGGTCCCTTGTACCTTTCCTTGAAATCTCTTATCACAATATTGTATACTAGACTACCATTATACATGTGTCAGTCTCCCATAGCTGGGAGCAGCACAAAGGAAGTTCTGTCTTCTCCCTGTATTCGTTTGGGCCCAGAGTGATAATTCAGTTACTATTGACTAAAGGATGAATACGCAAACTGGGGAATTTGCATGATGTACTGGACAAAACTGTCTAGATAATAAATGTGCTCTTATCTTAAGAAACAAGAAGAAGTAGATTACATTTATAGAATCTAGAATGTGAAACTGGAATGTATCTTAGCAGTTGCTAATATGAATACTTAATTTTGAAAATCCACACTTGTTAAACATTTCCCAAGTACTTTAAGGATTTATATATATGATCTCATTTATTTTTTATAAGATAGGGATTACTATCACTAATTTTGAAATTTTAAAAAAAACAGGTTTTGAAAGGTAAGTAATCTGTTTAACTGACAATGCAAACTAAGGCAGACTCCCACAACCAGTCTCTACCAAAGAATAATTGTCTCAGGAAGAATAAGAAAGTTCCCAGGTCATCTGGGTTAACACGGGCTGAGCTGGCCCTAGAATCCTCTTTCTACGTCATTTTTTTCACTCTACAAAAGACCCTGAAGCACATGCAGAGTTTCTGAGAAATTATACAATAAGCAATAGAGTTATTCGAGTCTTAGCAGGGAGGTGGCATGATGAAAGTGGCACTTTGTGTTAGTTTACGAGGGTTGCCATAACAAAGTATCACAGACCGAGTGGCTTAAACAATGGGAATTTATTTTCTCACAGTTCTCAAGGTTGGAAGTCCAAGATCAAAGTTTGGCAGCTTTGGTTTCTCCTGAGACCTCTCTCCTGGGCTTGTAGATAGGGGCTTTTCGCTGTGTCCTCACATGTGCTTTCCTCTGTGCACAGAGGCCCCTGGTGTCTCTGTGTGTGTTCAAATTCCCTCTTCTTTTAAGTACACTAGTCACATTGGATTAGGACATGTCCCTAACAGCCTCATTTCAATTAAATGCCCTCTTTAAAGGCCTTATCCCCAAATACTTTTACATTCTGACGTATTGGGATTTAGGGTCCAATGTATGCATTTGGAGGGGGCATATTTCAGCCCATGACATGTTTTAATGACATAAACACAGCAGTTAAAGCAGCATACAATTGTTAGTGGAGAAAACTGGTGCTGGAGGAAGGAGGGAGAAAATCGGCCAGGGAAGTCCAGATGTGATATAAGATACACTATGCGGCCGGGCGCAGTGGCTCATGCCTGTAATCCTAGCACTTTGGGAGTCCGAAGCGGGTGGATTGTCTGAACTCAGGAGTTCGAGACCAGCCTGGGCAACACAGTGAAACCCTGTCTCTACTAAAATACAAAAAATTAGCCGGGCGTGGTGGTAGGCACCTGTAATCTCAGCTACTCAGGAGGCTGAGGCAGGAGAATTGCTTGAACCCGAGTCGGAGGTTGCAGTGAGCCGAGATTGCACCACTGCCCTTCAGCTTGGGCAACAGAGCAAGACTCCATCTCAAAAAAAAAAAAAAAAAAGATATGATATGCATCTCAACTAGGATGGTGAAGATTATAAAGGAGAGAGCATAGCTCCTTTAAGATGGAGCAGCTACCCTCATCTGATTATTTAAAAAGCTCCCCGCAACCCCTCACCAACATATACATACACACATTCTACATAAATGAAGCATAAGGATAACATCTAACCACTTCACATTTGGGAAGTACTAATCCAGATAAACCTGTCCATCTTAAGGATCAGGAAACTGGCCAGCCCAGTTTCACATAGTGCATTACAAACAAAGCAAGAATGTCTCCTCACTCCCAAGCCAGTGTTCTAGTTTTCATTCCTTGACCACTCTAGTTTGCTGTTATTTTCCATTCTTTCACCTCTTGGTGGTCAAAAACAAGTGGCCATTCTGGCCATATTTTAAGGTCAAGAAATTTTGGGGAAGGAGGAAATATTCATAATCACCACCTAGAAAGTACTTCATTGTACAAATTTGTAAGCTGAGGCCTCAAGATATAAATAAACCTCACCAAGTTACCCAGTAAGGAGAACAGCTGAAACTGAACATACCTCTTCATTTTCAACCAGGTACTCTTTCTTTATACCCTACTGGCATCCTCACTGCCCCATCCCGCCCCCCACACACACTGGGGCTAAAAATATGCCAAAATTAAAATAACATATATATAGTTTCAATTTGGCTAAAATCTTAAGTTACCAAGTTATAGTTTAGAAGGACAGAGTAGATCCAAGATATGAATGTGAGGAATACAAATAACTGAATTTCTCCTTGGGATTGGTCCAATAAAACTGAAAAAGAATCACTTTCATCCTTCTAGGTTTGAATTATAGTTATAAATTGTTTTCAAATATTAGATTGTTTAAAAAATTCCTCTTCCCACACAGACCATTATGGAATAATATCACATTGATAGGTGTTAAATATATGCTGTGCATTTTCAGAAAATATAGAAGGATAATGTTCTGCCTTCTACTTAAGAGAAACTGACAATGGTGATGTACTTATTGTTAACATGTTATAAATACATGAAACAATGTGGCACAAAATGCTAGGAAAAGAAGTGTGTTTTGACAACAGCATTATTTCTACAGCTTTTCTCTCTAGACTGGATGTTTTGCAAATATGCTCCCCGAGGTAGTATTTGTGTTTTGTTGAGGGTTCCACTCCCTCTTTAATTGCTGCCTTTTTTTAAGTGACAGGGTCTGCCAAGGTTTCCACAGCAAGGAAAGCCATATCTTTTTTCTAAAGTAAACAGTTCAGGAAAAACACCCAGGAAAACCATCAAACTGGCTTAAACGTTTAATAAGAACCATTTTATTACTGGATACAATCATCAGCATTCATGGCTTGCTTTGCTTTTCAATGAATGCCATGACTATTTCAGGCAGCTGGTGAGATTGATCTGACAGTTTAAAGTATGGAATTACTATGATCTTTAAAAGGAATAAATTGATGATAAACTATATCATCAGGAGTTGTGGAAGCACAGAAGGGTGTACACCTGCTTCCAGATGTTACTGTAAAGTTCGACCACTAAATGCAAGATCAGCATTCTACAATTCCTGAACTGGGTAACTTGTAATAGGAATTCAGGGTTACCATTTTCTTCTCAGATCATAAGAAGTTTTAGAAATGTTATTTTAGACACTGTGATGGTAATTCACTTTTGAAAAGAACAAGAAACCTAGTATTTTGCAGGATTAAGGACTCTGTAAATAGAGTACACATTTGAAAGGAGTAGACTTGGGGGTTTTTAATCTTTTTTTGTTCCATGGACCTGTTTGGCAATCTAGTGAAGCCTAGGGACCACTTTATAGAGTATAACAGTATTATATTGGTTTATAAAGAAAGCTAATTATTGCCCGGGCATGGTGGTGGGCACTTGCAATCCCACCTACTCAGGGGATTACAGGAGAGGAAGGAGAATTGCTTGAACTTGGGAGGCAGAGGTTGCAGTGAGCCAAGATCGCACCACTGCGCTGCAGCCTGGGCAACAGAGCGAGATTCCATCTCAAAAAAAAAAAAAAAAAAAAAAAAAAGCCAATTATGTTGAAATACATGTATCTATGGCAGTCTGCAGACCCTTTAAATAACATTTATGTGTGCATTGGAGCATTGCAGCACATGTTTTTCCCTTCTACTTCTGTGGGTTACTACAACATAGTTCCAGAGTTTCATGGAAAATTTTTGAGGAGGGAGGAACGTACATTACTATAAAGAGTAAAATGATAGGAAATTTTAAGTTCTTTTTGTACTACCTACTTCTGCCAGCACCATAATGAACGTGCAGCACATCCTGAATATTTAGGAGTTACATATAATAAACTCAGGTTGAAATGAACTGAAAGTGCTGTCATTTGCTTCAAAATGAAATTTATATTGCCTCTAGCTTTGAGTAACAACCTGGAGAACTGTGCCAAAAGTACATTAGTAAAATCAACCAGCAGGTTTCAGTTGAGCTTCTGCAGATGAGATATAATGCCTCAATGGGTCCTTGGGAAAATGTGAAATTAACCAAACCAGTGTTATACTCTCCCCTTCATTTTGCCAATGAGAAATTGGACCGGAGGAAGTTAGACAACTGCAGCTAAACCATAGCCTGACAAATACAGGCAGGACTAGGAATAAAGTGCAGAATGACTTTCCACTGCATGACATGTCTCCGGGAGGTAGGGAGAAAAGGAGGAAAAAGAAGCAGCTAGTTAGTGTCAGGCAGAGAAGTAGATGAAGGGCACAGCCATAAGCAATCTCAAGTCCATCTGACCACAAAAAGCATCCTCTCTTCTCACCATGCTGCCTGATTGACCCACACAGACTCACTGCTTCCATCCATGGAGGAGCCTGGCCTTCATTTGTGTAAAACTAAATCATTTTTATGTGAAGAGGATTTATGAGACATGGCTAATGATTTTTAAATTTTAAAATGGTTTTTTTAACTTTGAGGAAATATGAGTCAATAGCTCAACAATATTATTTTAGTCATTGAAAAGATACCATTTTGATTATGGTAACCAGCTATTCTCTAAAACTCTAAGAATTGGAAAAGAAAAGGAAGTGACTTTTAGATGCAAAATGAAAGATTTATGTCAAGGTGAAGAAATATATCCTGAGAGCAGGGCTGTGAAAGATCCTCTTTTTGGATGGCCTATTACTATCACAAAATGTTTTACACATCTTCACACTGTAGAATTCTAATGATTCAAAGTCTATAAACCCTTATCTTAGGGAGCACAAAGACCAAGGAGTGTGCTACAACTCAGAAACAAGTACTTAGCTAGGAGTCCAACAAAGGCAGAGAAAAAAAGAGTTAATCATTCAGAACTTCAAAGGACAACAGCAATAGGTCTACCAACTAAAACATGAAGAAAAAGAGGTTCCAGAACGATGGCTCCTGGAACAGGTAACTGGGTTTCACTGAAGTGTACAATCAGGCCTAGCAATTGGCAAGGTAATGAATCCAAGACTTTGGAAAGAACAAAGGCTCAATTCCCACCTATTAGAGCTGGAAATCAGCCAGTTTTGGACTACTCCCTAGTAGTCACTAATTACCTTAGATAAAGGATCTCTGTTCTACAGGCTCATTCATTTTTATGAATTTTGTTTAGGTTTGGTTTTGGTTTTGGTTGTTTTTGATTTTGTTTTGCTTATTCCACTGGTTATCCATTTTATGGATTACCACAATTTTTCTTTCTGTCTTTAAAACTCCCACTCTAGAGGAACCATCTAGCTTCTTTGCTCTTAGCATTTAAACATGTTGTAGAAAAACAACATACCCTGGAAGGCTAGTTTTAATTTAAGTCCATATTCTCAAAACCCACAGAGGCTCTCCACAATACAGGGCATCTTTCTAAGTTTCTTTGGTGGACTGGTATTCCCACCGGAAAGAGTCACTTTATTCCCTTCTCTCACTCAAGTTTCTCACCCCACCCCAACTCCCACTCTTAGCAGGCGACCTCATCTTCCTTCACTGAAAAAGCAGAAAGCACCAGAGGGAAGTTTCTCATCTTCCCACCATCAAATCTGCATATTCCCCTGCAGGTGCACTTGGGTTCCCCTTCTCCCTATCACAAAGGAGGCAGTGTCCTCCTACTGTTACAGACCTGGCACCAGCCATGGCTCTCTGGATGCAAAATCCCTCTCCTTAAGGAGAGATTTTGATGGTCATGTCTCTCTTTCCTGAATCATCAAATTTTACTTTCAACTGGATTATCTAATTGGTAAACTTGTTACAGTCTCTCTGTCGACTTCATGTTCCTTTTTCCTGCTATGTCTCCATTTGGATGCTGTGTTTGACAGACTTCTCTGAAGGGTTATTTGCTTACCCTGTATCCAGGAGCCAGCTATCCTCGCCACGCATTCCTCCCATCCCATTTACACTTCTTTCTTCTGTCTACCCCCACTACTCCTTTGAAACTGCACTAATCAGGATCATTCATGATCTCCAAATTTCCTAAAGTAGCAATCACTTTTCTATCCTCTTCTTATTCAACCTCTTTGTTTCCTCTAGAACCACTTTCCTTCCTTTGCTCCCATGACACCACCCTAATCCCTGGTTTTCCATCTAATTTTTTAGTTGCTTGTTTGCAGACTCGTTGACAAATGCCACTCTCTGCCTGGAACCCTAGCATGAGCCATGCCATTCTCACTCCACTTACCACCTCCCATAGATGGCTTTTTATCCCTCACATCTGTGCTTCAATTCTCTGCCTCAGAGAGCCCTTCCCATTCTCCACTTTCCCATGTTATTCTCTGTCATTGAAGCCCATTTCCTTCCTTTTTATAATTTATTATGTTTGTTTGTATACTTATTATCTGTCTCCACCAAGATAGAATGAACTATAACTGCTTTATTCACCCAGGTATGCCCTAAATGTAGCACAGTGCCTAGCATGTAGCTGTTATTAATTAAAACTGACTGAATTAGTGAAGGAATAAAGGCATACTGCTCAGTGACCAACAATTCCTGATGGACATTAACACCTGCATTTCTTGAAACAGGAGGTAAAATTGGTAAGTGAAAAAGAAGAGTACATATTATCTAAATAGCTTCATACAATACCTGTTCTCTTTCTAAGTATTAAAAAGTGCATTTTCCTACTCCTACAACTTTTCTAAGTATACTGTATGTATTAATAAAATGGTATATAGAAATTATTTTTTCACAGAAACCTAAGATTTATATGAGAACATTCTTTTCATTGTGATGATAAAAAGTGCTTGAAGATTCTTGTTATCTGTTTAAATTACATCCTAGATTAACAAATTGACTTGGTTGATTCATATCTTATGTACATATCAATATATAATAACAATTAATCAACATTAATTATTAAGGCATATTATATGTAATATATGGTGTATTGAATAATTAATAACTTACCTGAACTAATTCATATTGTTATTAATTATATTAATACATAGGGTATATATTAATACTAGGGTATTATTCCATATAAATTAATATTTTATTAATTCTTATTAATACATAATATATTGATCAACCAAATCAAATTTGTCAACTTAAAACATATTTTAAACAGATTGTAAGAATTTCTGCAAACAGTGAATGAGTCTCACAAATTTGATTCTTTCTTTTATTGCTTTTCATTGACAACAGAGGCATCGTTACAGACAGTAATAAAGATAAGAGGGAAAAATGCATGTAAATATTGTGAAGCTTTATATATATTAAATATAAATCTCTGGTTGTCACCAGCTCAAAAAGTAAGTACCAAGTAATAGATTATAAGTAAGCATCAAACAGCTTTCCAATTAAATATTTAATTTACCAAGAAGCTTCTTTTAAATTAGAATTGTTGCTGTGACAAATCTTCCTAAAATGGGCTAGTGGCATTGTCTTCTAAGAATCAAGGACATAACAGTATTTTAAAGCTATTATCTGAACATGTGTTACCATTGATCATTGAAAGTGAACTACCAAAATTTCCTAGTATTATCTCTTTGAGATCTAAGTTCATGACCTCAGCAAATTTTAAATTCATCCATCTCTTCTTCATGTCAGTTGAATGAAAAGGAAGTTGATAACCTGTTTGAGGTTTGTGGTAGACACAACAGAGGATAATGGATATTAAGAAATCATAATTATAGATGCAGCAGTCTATACAGAATGATCTCGTAACTGTGTGCATCTTTAGACACTTTTCTCTGATTGCCTTTCAATAAATTCTTACATAATTGCTCAAAATTACTTTTTTCAATGCTTTCATAATATTGCATGAAATACATGTTTAAAAAAGTCCACAAAATGAATTGCCTTTTGTTTCAATAAATAAAAGCTAAAACCTGAAAAAAAACTTAAAACACCATTTATCTGCCTCGAGACTATCTCAGGCTGACACTGTCTCTTCTTATAGATCCAAGAATTCTGCAAAACTGCTTTTTTTCCATAAGGGGTGAACATCCCAGTTTACTGCCTGTGTACTGCATTTAACTTGCTTATCCTGTCAAAACTGTGGGCATAAAAGTATGGGGCAAATAGAAGTGTGTCAATTTACTGAGTGAAATTCAGAAGCCATGTGCTGACCTAATGTTTCTAGTGGCACAGTCGCATCCAGCAGTAAAACCTGACCTAGTATGCATTATTTATTACCACATCGTAGTATAGATACTAAGTCAAGTGTATAACTAATGTTGGGTTTTACCCCTGAGAAGGAGTATCTGCTTTATCATAAGCTACTGAATTATTTGGAAAAGTAAAATAATAATGATTTTTTTGTCCAAATGATAAATCCAAGGTCAGAGTAACCATCTAGATACAAATGCTTTATGCCAGCTGCCAGGTTTAATAAGAGCCAGAAAGAGCCGTAGGTACTGTAGGTTATACTTAGAAAATTCTAAGAAATTTCTCTACTACCAACCTGAAAGCAAAACATTTGGTAAAATCAGTACTTTTTACATAACTCATGAAATGTGTTCATTTTGTATTTTTAGATAACATGTAATACATTTTATTTTCTTAAAGTAGCATACATACTACTGTACAAAATACTATATAATTCCAAAATTGCACAAGTTGCACAACCTCCTCTACTACATCAATCAGTAATCAAGTTATAAGGGCAGAACAATTGAGTTATTATGGAAACATGCACCAGGAGAGTGGACTTCCTGGGCCTTCTCTTACAATTTTTCTGATGTTAACTCCAATAGAAAGAGTGTGACAACATCAAATAATACACATTAAAACTAAAAATATATACCAATATATTTAAACATTTAAATACATCAAAATGGAAATCATAAGGCAGACATTTAAAAAAAGAAAAAAACATTTGACTTTTCAACAGCTCTTTTTCACAGTTGCAAAATATGGATAGTAATACCTGTACTGCTAACTTATACAGTTATTGTGGAAATAAACAGAGTTCATAACTAATCTCTTTATCAACCACAAAGCCTGTGAAAATAAACAATAGTGGGCCTCTGATTTTTTTCATACTAGATAATGAGAAAACAGCTTGTAAATTAAATAACAAAACAAAAACCTAAGCAAGCATAAGCTGAGCATCATAAATACGTGAGTTTTCTGTACTGTAGAAGAATACATATTATGGACATTTGTTTACCAATTCAAAGCACTCTGTTACCTAAAATACCAAATTTTTTTCTGAAGACTCCAGAAGTCAAGCAGATGAAGAGGAAGAATGAGGAAAAGGGAGCAGTTGATTCACAACTACATATGCCAAAAGGAATGAGAAGAAAATGAGAGCCAATTTGGTCTATTATCTTCAATGGAGTGATGGCTAAACTCTGATGCTGATAACTTTCAGCGTCAGGTGTCTGCTGAGTTTCTCTAAGCTCATTCGAATTTATTTAATAAGTGATTAGACTGGTAGGGTAACTACGAATCTGCTTATGGTGAGCATTGAGTTGTTTATGCTTATTTCTTTTTTTGTATAAGGAAAGGTAAACTGTATTTTCAAGGTATGTTGTAAGAATTGCACTAAGAATCACGAAGAATCAAAACACTTAGAATCACACAGCAAGAGTAGCAAATATATAACGCATCTGTTTTTTTGTTTGTTTGTTTGTTTGTTTGCTTTTGTTTTGTTTTGTTTTTGAGACGGAGTCTCGCTCTGTTCCAGGCTGGAGTGCAGTGGCCGGATCTCAGCTCACTGCAAGCTCCGCCTCCCGGGTTTATGCCATTCTCCTGCCTCAGCCTCCCGAGTAGCTGGGACCACAGGCGCCCGCCACCTCTCCCGGCTAGATTTTTTGCATTTTAGTAGAGACGGAGTTTCACCGTGTTAGCCAGGATGGTCTCGATCTCTTGACCTCGTGTTCCGCCCGTCTCGGCCTCCCGAAGTGCTGGGATTACAGGCTTGAGCCACCGCGCCCGGCCATAATGCATCCGTTTTTAACAGGCAAGTAATGGGTATCACAGGACCAGAATAACCTCTGCTCTATTTACTGTCTTCTTTGGAAGGAACTGCAGAACCAACCTTTTGGTTCCCCCAACTATTTATTGCCCTAATAGTCAAGGGGTAGAAGACAAAGAGTTGGCCGGAACTGAAGTTCATTTTCTCTAAATTGGTTGTTCACAACCAAGAATATTATTTTCCTCACAAAACTTTTTTTTTAATAAGAAACAAAGTCTTGCTCTATCACCCAGGCATGAGTGCAGTGTGTGGTCACAGCTCACTGCAGCCTCAAACTCCTCTGTTCAAATGATCCCCCTGCCTCAGCCTCCCAGATTGCTGGATTACAGATGCATGCCACCATATCCAGCTGATTTTTTCAAAATTTTTAATAAAATTTTAATTAATCTTGCTATGTTGACCAGGCTGGTCTCAAACTCGTGGGCTCAAGCCTGCCAAAGGGTTAGGATTACAGGTGCAAGCCACTGCCCCCAGCCTTACAAAACTTAAACAGTCATCACACCACCTTTAGTCCTAACTATATCTTTACATTATTCAAGCCAGGATGTCTCTGGGGCTGGGTTTTGGCCATCGTCTGTGAACTCTCTTCAGTTTTCCCATCGTTTGTAAACTATTCGTCTATGAGAATAAAAAGTAATTTGCTCTCATTGTTCTACATATTCTCACACATTTTAAGGGAAAGGTTTCAGAAAACACTAAAATAACCCTCCAAAATGAGAAAACAATGTTTATAGAATTTTTACTTCCAGTTCAAAATTTCATCTATACTGTTAAGACTGTTAATATTCTTCAAAATTACTGAGGACCCCAAAAGGGCTATGATTATGTAAGTTATATCCATTGATATCTATCCTATTTGAAATTAAAACAGAAAATTTTAAAAAATCACATTGAAAGAGGCAATTCACAAACATAGACATGTAAGTGGCCACTATGAAAATTGCTCAACTTTGTTCAAGAAAGAAATGTAGGCCCCCCGGGCCCCCCCGCGGGGTGGGGGGCTTTTGCTAAAGCCTTGGTTATTTCCCCTGCCTTACTTTGGGGTTAGGCCCCGAGGGCGGGGCGGGGATCCCTTTTACAGGGGGTCCTATAGGTTTTTAGGGGTTCCCGAGACCTTTATCCGCCCTGGCCTACCCACAAGTTGGGGGAACCCCGGTCCCGCTCCAACTTAATCCTAAAATTTAATAGCCCCCCCGGGCCGGAGGATAATGGGGGGCCGGGCCGGGCCCTTGGGTTAGTTTCCCCCCCTAGGCTACTCGGGTAGGGCTTTGAGGGCTTTAGGGAGAATGGGGGGCCCCCGTGGGGGTACCCCCGGGTTAGGGCGGGGATAAGGCCCAGGGTGGGCTTTATTTTTAGTGGAGCTTGAGTCTATCCGGCCTTACTTGCTTATTACTCTACCCCCCCTGGGGGGCCCCCCGACAGAAGCGAGGACCTCGCCTCAAAAAAAAAAAAAGAAAGAAATGTAAATTTAAACAAGATACCATTTTCGTATAACAAGTATCCAAGTTATTGGATTTGTTGTCGTTTGCTCTGTTTGATGATGGCACCAAGTATTGACATAGAAAACCCTACTCTCTTATATTGCTCATAAGTGGATACCATATTCCTCAAGAGCAAAATGTTAAAAATCATCATTAGCATTCCATGAGATTTTGCTAAGCATTTTAAAGAATCCTCAAAATACCCAATTATTATTGTTTCTATTTTACGGTTGAGAAGACAACATTTTAAGGAGATAACGTAATTGGATTATTGTCTCACAACCTGTAAGTAGTAAAATTTTTGTTAGAACCTAGAAAATAAACTCTTAAGAATCTGCCATAAGGAAATAAACAAAATATATGCAAACATCTATATAAAAGCTTCTAGATGAAAATATTATTTATAATAGTAGAAAATTGTTATCAATCTAAATATCCAACAATTATTTATAATAGTGGAAAACTAATCTAGCTAAATATCCAACAAGATATAATTGGCCAATACAACCTATATACACACTAAAAATTTCATATAGTAAGAACCATACTCTTTTGTTCATGGATAGATTGTCATTACTTGCATCACACACAGTAGGGGCTTAATATTTTTTAAATATGTGAAAACAAAATAATACATGATAATTAAAAAATAATGTTTTAACAATGTATTTCATGAATGAGGGAGAAGCATGTTACAAAACAGTATGAACAGTGTGATCACAATATTTTAAAACTACATGTATGTATAGAAACATACCCAGATGTACAAACATGTATATGCATGAACTTCTTGTCTGTCTGTGCTGATGCATACTGGGTACTCAATAGATATTTGTTGATTGAATTAATGATTGCATTACATTTTAAAAGCACCTTGGAGGAAATAATGGTAATATTTTCTTTTTCTTCCTTGCAATTTTCTATATTTAACAAAATCTTAAACAGTGAGTGTGATTTATCTTTATAAGAAACAATAATATTATAAAAATTAATCATTCTGGGAAATATCATTAGGAATTTTGGAATAAAAGTAGTAAATACAGACAACCCACAATCCAATAAAAAATAACTTGCATCTGATTTTCTTATTATGTTTCACTTACTGCATTCAGCAATAAAACAACAGACGTTACAGAAAAATGTCAAGTATAATATTGTACAGTTAATTATTATTGGGGTTGAGTCTAGAACTCACGTTATTTGGTTTCAGGCAAGCAGCTTTTTCCATTACACCAAGTTGCTTGGAGTTCTAGAATATCAGTGAATAAATGACTATGTGGGTGCTGTAAAATCCACTGTTAGTTCCTTAGTTATAAGTAAAATGATTTTCTAATTAATCATTTTATATTATCAGAAAATTCCAAAGTTCTAAGAAATACTGCATTTTCATGTAATATGAATTGTCTTTGGGGATTTGTGAACTTTTAAAAGTGTTTTTAAATTTGTGTGTGTTGGAATGGCATAATGTGCATTATTCTAGGGAGGAGTCCATACCTGTCACAAGATTGTAAAAGTGTCTTTGATGGAAAAAAAGAAAGAAAGAAAGAAAGAAAAAGTAAAGAAAAAGAAAGAAAGAAGAAAGAAAGAAAGAAAGAAAGAAAGAAAGAAAGAAAGAAAGAAAGAAAGAAAGAAAGAAAGAAAGAAAGAAAGAAAGAAAGAAAGAAAAGGTTAAAAACTAAAGCTATAAAATCTGGAGCAAGAAGGAGGAAAAAACTGATGGTAAATAAAAGCAAACAAGAGGAAAGGGAACCACAACTAATTCTGTCTTCCTCTATTTTATTCCTGGAACATATTTTTTAATATGCGGATGATTCGATTTTATGACTGCTTTCTAAGCACTAGCACTAGAAAAGATAATGGGTTAAAAACATAAGCCAAATAACCTCTATGGAATGAACATTTTCAGTTGCTAAAATCTATTTAATAATTTTCTTTTCCTAATTAAATGTAAATGCAAAACACTTCAGAATAGCTTTTTTTTGTTTTGTTTTGTTTTGTTTTTTTGAGACAGAGTTTCGCTGTTTTCACAGGAGTGCAATGGCGCGATCTCGGCTCACTGCAACCTCCACCTACCGGGTTCAAGCGATTCTCCTGCCTCAGCTTCCCAAGTAGCTGGGATTACAGGCACCTACCACCATGCCCAGCTAGTTTTTCTATTTTTAGTAGAGATGGGGCTTCATCATGTTGGCCAGGCTGGTCTCGAACTCCTGACCTCAAGTGATCCCCCGCTTCGGCCTCCCAAATTGCTGGTATTACAGGCATGAGCCACTGCGCCCAGCTAGAATAACTCACTTTTAAAAGTACGTTAAAATATGCAATGTCTTATCTCAAAAAATATGCTTCCCCTACGGGAAGTTTGTAAAAGTCCTTTGAGCAAATGCACATTAAACACTTCTCTATGCATTTCACAATTATTGCTTAATTTAAAATTTAACTCTTCCGGAGATAATGAAAGAAGTAAATACTTGTTTCTTATCCCAACCTCTAACTTGATTGGCAAGGTGTAGGAACCTCTAGAAGGTAACGTTAAAATTCTTAACAGAGGTCGTTTCACTACAATCCTCTACAAATATCCCTTGAGCCACAATTCCAAAACAAAGAGAAACAAAAATACAAATCTTCCTTGAACTCAAATCATATTGGCAAATATAACTTCAGAATTGACACCCATTCAAACAATACGCCTCTAATATTCTCCATCTGCCTTAGCTGAATAAATACTGACATCATCAACCCATATAAGGATTATTTCTTGTTCTGGTTTTGGAGGTGAATTTATTTTTAAGACTAAAATGATTATAAACTGTAGGAGACAGAAACATTCATCCACTGATACTTCAAAGTCAAAGACCATTTTTTTCTTTTTTTTTTTTTTTTTTTTTTTTTTTTTTTTTGTGGAAACAAAATTACTAAAATATCCACACTCAAAATTTAACTATGTAATTTGATCAAATCTTTTCAAGTATCTAGTTTTGAGCTTTTTTTTTTTTTTTCCTCCTGGCAAGCCAAGTAACTTAGGGGAATGGTGGATCATCAGAACACCAGTCCGTTTACAGTTAATTTTTCAATCCTCTTTCTTTCGCATAATTCTGCAAAATATTGAGTAGCCAGGAAAGCGTCCCATAAGTAACCAAAATGATCAATTTTTACAAATTAAAAGTTAAGTGAGTCAACAAAGTCTCTCTCTCGCTAAAGATCGCTAGGGCTGTCAAACAACACAGCATGCTGCTGCTCGAGTTTGGGGATCAGCAACCACTGGATGTCATCACGTGGGACGCTAATAAGCGCCACTTCATTGCCGTTTTGAATGCTAACTTTCTGGGACTCCAACCCAAAGAAACACCTTAATCTTTGACTCCACAGTGCATTTAAATCCAGGAAGGCAAATGTGAGTGGGTTAGAAGAAAATTGAGGTCCCTAATCTGTGTTTTATTTCAAAAGGCAGAGGACATGCTGACTTTTTAAAGCAGTGAGGTTTCCCCTCCGTCCTTTCTTCCTTCCAAGTGAACTACCAAGTAAAAGCTAAGGAGGGTGGGAAAGAGAAGTGGAGCAGGGGAAGAATAAACATATTGCTTACAGTTCCCAGAATTACCTGACAATCTTCAGGCTCCTCAATGCCTCTAGCTTTCTGTCAGGATCCTTTTTCAGCTCCGGACTTAGAGAAAGTCTTATCCTGGGTAGGAGGGGCTAAAATGTGGGCTGGTCTCCTTGCGCTTTTGCAGATGTTTTAAGGTGGAATTAAAGAGGAAGAGGGAGAACGCTCTCGTCTCATGGAAGCTAGTATTGTAAATGTCAGTGCCCAGTTATTAGAACCAGGAGTTTGAAGTCAGAAAATATGCTAAAATAATATGTAAATTAACCAGTCCTAAATTCCATGAGTGCTGTCGTGGATTTCTGTGTGTGTGATGTGTATGTGTGTGTGTGTGTGCGCGCGCGCGCTCGCGTCTGAAATTACTGCTTGTCCTTAAGTAGTAAGTACTTCCTCCTTTTTTCCAAAGGAGAACAAAATTGAAAAGACCGTGAATAACCTAGAACATTTTGCATTATTTAAAAGGCAAAGTTTATAACAAACCTCAAATATAAAATGTACATTTTTTGAAATGAATATCAGACCACTTTAAAAATCAAATCTGTTTAAATATTTCTACTCCAGACTCAGAACACCTGTGTTGATAATAATTTCTTTGTAAATTTAAGATTAAAAGCATACTAAATAATGTAATATATATGTTGAGATTTAGGGAAGAAAATGAAATCAGATTGAATTGCAAATTTGCAGTGTAAATCCAAATACCTTATAGTACTATAATGAAGAAGGTGCACTGTTTAAATGTATCCAAATTCCATAAGAATCAATTCATGTCTTTAAAGATTGACATGTTCATTTAGTATATCTTGTTTTGCAAACACAGGATCTTGCTTTTGCCTTTAAATACTGAACTCACTCTCCTAACTCTCTTACATTTTCAAAGAATATAATTTCATTAAATCTTCTGGATTATCTGCTTTCTGTAGCCCAACATTCAACCCTTATTTGTTTTTATTTTTTTCCCCTGAATTCAAACTGGCATATTATAAATCTCTCATTGGGGGGAGGGGGGAAGCCAGTAATTTTTTTTTTAGGAAGGATAGATTTATAATAAAAAATTTTTCTCTTTCCAAAGAAATCCCTGAATTTCAAGAAAGGAGGTGTATGTTAAATAGAGGAGCAGAAAGCACACTTCTAGTTTTCATCTCGTTCCCCCAGATACAAATGGTGAAAGAAAGAATCTATACTGCAGGGCATGTTCGTTCTAAGACTCTCATAAAGAAAGACTCCCTGGAAAAGCAGCTTCACAGTGCTTATAGAGCACAAAAAAAGTGCTCTAGTGCTTTTTTGATAATAAAAAGTTAAAGCTCTCAATATTTCCAGATGATATCCAATAGTGTGTCATGCATTGAAGATAAAAAATTATTTAAATGCTTTTAAAGAAAATGTCATTATATGTTATGGTTAGGGTTAAAATATGTGGGGAGAAGTTTGTCTCTTTCCAGTCTTACTAAATGAGGCTGACTTATCTCCACCTTTATAATGAATAAAGGCTGCTGCAGGTATGTGTTCTCCTCTCTGGAACCAGTGCAGACCAAATCCCATTTACCCATTTTGTGGTTCTGTGGCCTCCTTATCTTACCCATTTTGGCTCACTGCTTGTGATCTCATTGTTCACATAGACCTCTAGGTGGATAGTAGAAGTTCAGATTTGCTATCTTCACTTTGTCCAATTTCCTCCAAAAATGTTTTCAGCATTGACCTACTGGCTTCAAAAACCTCTGCTTCCACCTTAGGTAAGATAGGCCCTGACTTCCATAGCGTGCTTCAGTCTATAAGATCAATTAGGTCTGAAGACCCGTCTTCCCTTGATTTGTCCATCAACAAAGATTAGTCATCTGGGACTCATCTGAAGCTGAGCAATATCATAGCAGCTTATTTGAATCCAATTCTACCATTTGCACTATTTCCAGCTAATAAGTTTCATACAGTTTGCTAGTAATTTTCCACATCTTTAAAATTTTAGAGAACAATAAACTAAGAACTAGATAAGTAATCAAAAGGAACAACACCAAAATTGGCCAAATTAACTAACAAAGAATACCTACTTGTCAAAAGCCATGGCTCAAAACCCCAGGGGTTGGGAGGGGAACTCTGAAGTTTGTATGATTGATTTTCTTTCTTTCTTTTAATTAAACTTTAAGTTCCAAGGTACATGTGCACAATGTGCAGGTTTGTTATATATGTATACATGTGCCATGTTGGTTTGCTGCACCCATTAACTCGTCATTTACGTTAGGTATTTGTCCTAACACTGTCCCTCCCTCTACCCCCCGCTCACGACAGACCCCTGTGTGCCCCTGCCCTGTGTCCAAGTGTTCTCACTGTTCAATTCCCACCTATGAGTGAGAACATGCAGTGTTTAGTTTTCTGTCCTTGTGATAGTTTGTTCAGAATGATGATTTCCAGGTTCATCCATGTCCCTGCAAAGGACATCAACTCATTATTTTTATGGCTGCACAGTATTCCATAGTGTATATGTGCCACATTTTCTTAATCCAGTCTATCATTGATGGACATTTGTGTTGGTTCCAAGTCTTTGCTATTGTGAATAGTGCCACAATAAACATACATGTGCATGTGTCTTTATAGTAGCATCATTTATAATCCTTTGGGTATATACCCGGTAATGGGATTGCTGGGTCAAATGGTATTTCTAGTTCTAGATCCTTGAGGAATGGTCACACTGTCTTCCACAATGGTTGAACTAGTTTACCCTCCCACCAGCAATGTAAAAGTGTTCCTGTCTCTCCAGATCCTCTCCAGCATCTGTTGTTTCCCGACTTTTTAATGATCGCCATTCTAACTAGTGTGAGATGGTATCTCATTGTGGTTTTGATTTGCATTTCTCTGATGACCAGTGATGATGAGTATTTTTTCATGTGTCTGTTGGCTGCATAAACGTCTTCTTTGAGCGATATTTCTTTCTTTATATGGAGCTGTTTTCTGTTGTCTTTTTTACTATTTCCAATTCACCTATCCTGTGCTGTAACTATATGAAGCTGCTTTGTTTCCCATGAACTTGAACAAAGGTAGTGAGATACTATATGAGAGTTAAATCCGGATAGAAAATGAAGATGATTAGCCAGCATAGGGTACTAAGAGAGAGTTGAATAGAGAATCTAATCCAGATTGCAGATAAACTCAGAAAATGGTTACCAATCAACTAATTTACTTATAATAATGTATCCTTCTATTCCACAGGCTATGCTTGAGTCTTCTGGTCCAACTATTTTTATAGTAAAATAATAAATTGATATTTTTGCTACTTATTTGTATCTGTGACTATAATTTACGTGAATCATTCCTCTTTTTATGTATTAACAAAATTATTCAGGTTAGTAAAATAGCAAGTCAAAGAAAATGATTTTCTCACATTGTCAAGTTTTCTGGCATCCCACTAATTGACCTCTACCTTTCATTCAAACTAACACAGAGACTATTCTCCTTGCACATCGAATTCCACTAGAATAATCCTACTCATCCTGCAAGGCTTAGCTCAATTACTATCTTGTCTGGAAAATTTCCCTACCCTCTTTCCTCTCCAGTAGAATTCATTATTCCACTTGTATAAGAATGCTCATTAGAGCATTGACCATGTATTATACTTGGCTATGTAATTAAAAAATATTTTATATTCCATCAGGGCATGAGGCAAGTATTTTTCATTTTAATAAACTCTCTTTTCACCTGAAGTTTATAACACATTAGGAGCTAATGGACATTTGTTGAATTCGTTTTCCATGGTATCAAGGTCAAAGATATCTTAAACCTGACACCCGAATAACACTCTACCTGCCACTGCCATCGCCATCATTACTAAAGTATAGACATTTTTTTAATGCCCTACAATACACACACTGATAAATTACTGACAATATAAAACTAGCAAGAAGTCAGGGTGAAATGGACCCTAATTAAAATGTATTTACCATGAATTTAAAAATTAAATGTTATGATGAAAGTACAGCTCTCAGAAGAGCGTATCTGTGAACAATAAGACCTATATTTTAATAGCTAAATATCTAATAGTAGTTACACCTACGTTTGCAAAGATCTTTTGACCTAAACAATGGAAGCAATAATTTTCTCTTCCTTTGAATTGAATGCGTTAAACAAATTATTGCTGCTTAATTAAACTTTTCCCTCCTTTTTTTATATATTAAGAAAACTATAACAAATAAAGTACTACTAATATTGACTGTTACTCTTTATATAGAGCTTATAATGGGCCAGGTACTTGTGTTAGTACTACATTTGTTGTGTCACTAACTATTATATTCATGAAATGAGACAGTATTATCTTTATTTAGAATCCCGATATTAAGTAAGCATATAAAATTTGTGGTGAGGCTAGGATTTTAATCAAGTTTGTCCAACTCCAAAGCCCACAATTTTTCTAGTGTATCACACTGTCTCATAGCAAGTTTTGTTTGGCCATCTTTTCAGCCTTGTCCCAAGTCAACCAAATCTCTGACTGTTAGGGAGCAGTGGTAGTGGAGTTACTAATAGATCATTAAAGCCTCCATTATCCTAAGCACCCAGGCTAGGAACCTTCTGCTATTCTCTTCCACATCAGCAATGGTCACAGTCTTGCCCCTTTTCTTCCTTCATCCCACCTAACTCCTTTATTTATCTTCTGGTTTCTATCTCCAAATGTTTTTACCTGCATTTTCCTGTCCATTTTACTATCAAAATATTAACTTGTACTCTTGCTTTATTATTACTTACATATACTACCATATGATCTTTACTCCTGCATCTCCTTTTCAGTCTTAAAATCATCCTAGGCTTCACTAACAGATAGACCTTCCTACAAGTCAGGTCATTTCACTGCCCTACCCACATCATCCACTTTTCTATACTACCTATTGATTTATATTACTACACTTTTAAAATATCTCTTTTTCCTTTTGCAGACGAAGTAGATGTAAAAATTAAATCAGAATACTCTCAGATTTTATCACAAATTACAAATAGTCATGCTGTCAACAATAAATATGACTTAACACACATTAGAAAGTTTTAGCTACAGACAAACCATGTTCAGGACCTTTTGATAAAACAGGGTTGTCCTAATTCATTTTACCTACTTGTGGCAATAATTTTACCCATCATTTTCTGCTCTCAAAGTGCCCTCTAAATTTGGTAAAGCAACTGCATGTCTAGTTTTAGTAATTATGTAGGAATGGGCATGAGCTCAATTACTCACCCCAGAAACTGACTGGCAGGCACTTTGCAGGGTTTTAAAAATACTTATGCTTTTGGAATTTAAATGTACTGACGACAGTGAGAAAGGCAGAGCCTGTGTCCTTTGCTTTGAGGTAATCCTGAGTAGGAAGAATTACTGCTAAGTGAATTTCCAGTGCCTCCCACGTAGCTGAGCTCTGATAGATGTCAGTAGAGGATTTTTATAGAACATTTGGTTGTCTAGAGCTAAGATAATAACACTATTCCTATACTTATATCTATAAAACCAGTGACTGAGCAGCTTCAAAAGCTCCTTGCTATTTGATTTTTCAAATACATTGTCAGATCCAACAGTTTCTCTTTGGAGAATTTATCTTTCTTCATTCCCTATATATATGTCATCTATCTCTGATTGGAAACACAACAAAGCAAAACAAGTAACTCTTAATCTTCACCTAAATAACAAAGATAATCACATACCAGGATTTAATTTCATTACATTTATGATCTGGCCTTAGATTCCATAATTTATCCCAAGTTTACTTTTTAGGGTAGAGTATAATTTGAGACAATTCATAGCAACAATTCTGAAAGCTGCTATGCAAAAAAAAAAAAAAAAAAAAAAAACAGCAAAAGTATTAATTCTGATCAAGTTTACTCCACATTAGCAAAATGATCCAACTGATTTGCTCATGTAAATGGAATAATTAAGGAAAACATGAAACATACAACAAGTTTAAATATTTCTTAAATATCCTACTGTGATGGTTGAATTTTACATGTCAATTTGATTGATCTAAGGGATGCCCAGATAGGTGGTAAAATATTATTTCTGGATGTTTCTGTAGGATGTTACAGGAGAAGATTAGCATTTGAATTAGTAGACTGAGTAAAGAAGACTTGCCCTCACCAGTGTGGTCCAGCATCATCTAAACTGTTGAGAGCTTGAATAAAAGAAAAAGGCAGAGGAAGGACAAATTCTCTTTCTCTCCTCTTCAGCTGAAGGCATCCATTTTCTCTTGTCTTCAGCCACTGGAGACTTTGGAAGTTGATATTTACAATAGCTACCCCCAGTTCTCAAGCCTGTGGGCTTGGGCTAGAAATTATACTATTAGCTCCTCTGGTTCTCAGGCGTTTGAACTCAGACTGAATTACACCACCGGTTTCCTGGTTGTCCAGTTTGCAGACAGTGTATCATGGAACTTTTTAACCTTCATAATCCCATGAACAAATTCCCATAATAGCCTCTTATATGTGTGTGTGCATATGTATATGTGTGTGTATGTGTGTGTATATATATATATATATATTCTATTGGCTATGATAGAATGTGTGTATATGTGTATGTGTGTATAGTGTATACATACATTCTATTGGTTACGAATATACATATACATACACTATTGGTTATGATTCCCTAGAAAACCCTGACTAATACACCTATTGAGATATTTTTACGTCCCAGCAAACAGTAGGATAGTCCAAGAACTGAATTTAAAATAAAAGATGAATATTCTAGAGTTGCCTATCCTTTCTTTTTTTTTTTTTTTTTTTTTTTTTT